>NC_040039.1:36113387-36292069 GCF_003713205.1 Coffea eugenioides
TATAAATTATTCTTTTTCTTTTAATTTTACTTACAAATTATTCTTAAAGTTTAAAACAACAAGAAGTCTGTCCCCTAACATTTATGCATGTGTCTCGTACTAATAAAACAAAGAAAGTCCAACTCTGATTCCCATCCAAAACCAAATTCAAATGGCACCGAAAATTCCACCATGTCAACTACTTCCATGAAAAATAAGAATGCCCAATACCAATTTAGTTATCCAATCCTATAGCAGAAAGCCCAAGTCAAAACAATTGAAAAACCCACCATCCCACCATTACCTATTGTCTTCTTTTTTAATTATTCTTTTTCCCTTAAAAAGACAACCAAGCAAATTCCATATCCTATCCTGTGTAACTTCTTGATTTTCGTCTTGTAAATTTCTATATAAAATTTTGTCCTAAGATAATTTTATTTGCAATGTTTCATTAATTCATCTACCCAAGCCTCCAGCATTCAGTTTAGCTATTGGGCAAATCTTTTGTTTTTCTATGTTTCGTTTTGATGGAAGACAAAAATTGACTTTTAGATTTTCTTGGTTACAACTTTCTTTATATATTCATTCAAAGATGAAACTTTTATTTTGTGCATTTAATATATATAAATTAAATGAATTTGGATCTTGGGTGTCATTAGATTACATTTATAATAACAATAATTTTATAATTATCCTTTCCTCATTAGTCCGATAAATTGTCATTTTAGATTAAATAAAATTGATAATTACTTCTTCTATTTTTCAATTAGATAAACTTCAATGTTTCTGTTTTGTGTTAATGAATATAGTGAATTTAACTAGTTCTACTGCAATGATTAGGAGAACTAAAAGAATTTAGACAAGGTTATAGTTATTGATAATATAAAAAAAAAACTTGTCAATAGAATAAACTTTTGAAAATCATTATGAAACATCTGCGGTTGCTTTAGATGAAAAAGCAAAAGCTTTAGAACTTCTAAAACATAAAGCTTGCACTTAATTATACTAGTGATTTTTCAGGTTAATTAGTAACTTATTGAGATTTGAGTATTTTGTGACTATCGGGAGCAAGAAAATTGAATAAAAGGACACTTGAAACAAGTGTTGAACCTGGAAGCTTTGAAGCTTTTTATTTTTTTTTTAACTTTTTATGGATTTTTTTAGTGTAAGTTCCGCTATACCACCTAATTCATCCCTTCTCCTGACTTTGATGCTTCTACATCTAAGAATGTCCATATTTTTATGGGTACTTCAAATGGTCAACATTATCCAAATATTACGACTCTTCCGAAATTCAACTAAGAAAAAATTCCTAGAGCTAAAAATCAATCAAAATATAACCACTAAAATTTATTTCAACGTTTTAATTTTTTTTTCCCCATTTAATCTTGATTTATTCCTTCTTGTAATGAGTTATACTCAAGCTTAGTTTCGCCCCCTCTCTCCCCCTATAACAAATTCTTGGCACTGCCACTGCTCTATCCCATTATGATTTCAAAGGCAATAAGCTACTTCAAGAGTTTTCTAACGAACTATTTACAATTAGTTAAGAGGGACCAATGATGTACATACAAAACAAAGGGTTTGAAGCCGTTCCCTAATGGTATCTATTGATAGTTTATCGTGACGCACGTCAAGAAAGGATAGGTTGCTGTTTAGAGCTCGAATGAATTTCAAATATTCATGTTAGCGACGGGGCTTGGTGTGGGCCGAAGTGTAATCGATGATGTTGCCAACTCTGGTTCGAAATCAACATTGAGCAGAATATGAGTTTCAATTTAAGCTTGTCTTTCCAGTCGATACAATATTTTGGCTTTCATTATGCTTGAAAATTTGATCGACTTTTTCTTAAAAGTTAGGTCCTTCTATTACGTGCACTTAGGGATTTGGATAAAAGGTACCAGATGTTATATGTTTAATAGGTCCTTCTACTATGATCACGATCTTGAAAGTACAAAATCATGAAAATGTCAAACCTTCATCATTGAAACCGACTCTTCAGCCATGAATTCTTCTTGTTTTCATCATTAAATTTTCAGGATTATATGCTTTAGAACATGATCATAAGGTACCATAGGGTATTCTTAAAGATTCTAATGTAAAACAATAACAATTTGTAAATTACTTGAAATACCTTACACAAAGATTTCCTTGTCCTTCTTCTCCTCCTCCAATCCTCTCTCTCGTATCCACAGCAAGAAAGAATATATTATGGCCTACTACTTAGTAGTGATAGGGGGGATTTTTAGGTTGGTCATCGCTTAAGTTCGAATATGGAGCAAGAGAACATTAGTTCCTTTTCATTCTCGAAAAACCCTTTTTCTTTAAGTTCTTTTTTTTTATAATTTAAAAATCTATTCTTCTTTTCCCCCTTTTGGACCTCATAATTATTAATAATATATAAAAAATAAAAATTATTTCCATTTGATAATTTGAGCATAAATGAAATTAAAACACTACCCTGGAAGAGCGCAGCATATTATAATTACTAAACAGAATAAATATCTAAACTAGATGCAAGAATTTTAAGAACAACATGAACGTGTGTGCCGAAAATATACATATGTTGTAAATTTGGGTGATTTCGATAAGGAAAATACTGAATGAGATATGAATCCTGTACCAAAATTTTTTAACACGAATGAAAAATAATATAAATAAAAAAGCAATGCTAAAAAATTAATTTTAACATTAAAATGGTTCACAGAAACTGATAACATAAACGAGGATTTACACGAGTAGCTCTATTGTGACCGGTTTCTTCCAAAAACTAAGATCAACAACCATCATAATGGTCGCTTCTTACTGATGCTGCAGGCACCCTTGTAAATATGTTCAAAAAGTGGCCCTTAAACTTGATGAATTTTTTTAAAACAAAGCAACACGGAATTGGTCATTAATAATTGGGTAGACGTTGCTTTCCTTGAGGGTTCCTTTGAATTAATCCTTGTACTATGATATGTCCACTTTACCAAAAGAAGAAGAAGAATTTAAGAAATGCAAATCACGTTTGTTTGACAAAATGGTGAACACGTTTGTATTGCAAACACAAGTAGCTGGACAGTTTATTGGCATTTTTGACAACGAAAATTAGTGGAAAGTTTGAATCCAATTAAAATGCGGCAGACATTACGGGATTTTGTGGTAAATTACATGTAATCCCCTTGGATTTTTATATTAGTATATGATCTCCTTTGCATTTCAAAATATCCACATAAACACCTATTATTTCATGTAATATGAAAAATAGATGGAAAACACCAATGGTTATAGTGATTGAACCAGGTGTGCTCCAAAAATGCGTGTGGTGAATTAATAATATTCACATAATGCTCCTACACTTTAGATGAATATCCACTTTAATCCTCTATGAATTTTGCATTTATTCACATAATTCTTCTATAGTTTTATACAAGATGGTCTAATTGTTGTTCGATTTAATATTTAAGTAAGGGCAATAATAGTAGTTCAACTAATAGTGTTACATAGGATATTTTTTGTAAAATTTCTATTTTATATGAAACCATAGAGGGTTTATATGAATATTGAAAACATTAGGGGTGTCATGTGACAATCAATGAATCTATAGGGGATTATGCGTATAATTTATCCTTTTAACTATATATAGAGAACTTTTTCTTCAATTTGGGTCCACTTTACTCAATAGAGCATTAGTCAAATTCCAATTATCCTCCCCAATGACGTTGATTGATATTTTTTAGCATCCTGAAATTTGCAATCCCGTCAAAATCCATTAATTTTTTTTTTTTTTGTCAAACGGTCAAAATCTATTACTGACGTATTGAATTTTGGTTAGAGACCATTCAGCTGATGGTTCACGTCCAGGCGACTTGGTTGATCGACTTGCTAAAATAAAGTCATCTTATAGACGACTCGTTTTCGTGACCTGTACAACTTTCATGATCCCTCAACCAAAACTTTGGCACCTATGTTACAACTGTACAACCAGGAATTTTTATTTTGTAAAATTTCTTTTTTATATAAAATCGCGCAGGGTTTATATGAATACTGAAAACATTAGGGGCTGTCATGACAATCATGTGACAATCAAGTAAGAGCAATACCATTCAGCCGATGGTAGACGTCCACGCGACTTGGTTGACCGACTTGCTACAGTAAAGTCATCCTAGACTACTCGCTTTCGTGGCCTGTACAACTTTCATGATCCCTCAACCAAAAGTTTGGCTCCTATTTTACAACTGTAATTTGTGGTATTTAGCCTTTTATTCTTTTGTTGCCTGCCTTTGAAATGATCTCCAGAAATTTGTTGTTCCACTTCCATTATTACATGCTTTGTTTGCTTATTAGCTTCCATACCACACTCACTAGCCCCGCTAGTTTTCTTGAGACTCACTGTGGAAATACTACATACAATCCTAACAGTCCTACCGGCAGCATTTACAGAACCAATCTGAATTTCGTGCTTGACACCCTATCTTCAAATGCATCTCGGACAGACACCAATGGCTTCTATAATTTCAGTACTGGCAATGACCCTTCAAACAAGGTCTATGGCCTCTTTCTCTGTCGAGGCGATCTCAGCGCTGATGTTTGCAAAGAATGCGTAGCAAGTGCCACCACAAGAGTATTTCAAGAGTGCCCGAATCAAAAGGCTGCTATTGTTTGGTATGACGAGTGCTTGTTACGTTTTTCTAACGAGACAATCTTCTCCAAGGTTGATTCCACAGCTGGTCCGTTTATGTGCAACGTACAAAATGCCACTGGTCCAGGATGGTATACCTTTACAAGGGTAGATTTGTATAACGCCGCGCATCAGGCTGCAGGTGATGCCTCGGGCAAAAAGTTTGCTGTTCGAGAAAGCAACCTTTCCGCTGCTGTTCAAGAAGGCAACCTTTCCGCTTTTCGGAGGTTGTATACCCTTACACAGTGCACACCAGATCTATCTGCAGATGACTGCGAAGGCTGTCTCTCAGCGGCTATAGCACGGCTGCCCACTTGTTGTACCATCAGAGTGGGAGGCAGAGTGTTCCTTCCAAGCTGTAATATTAGGTATGAGCTCTACCGCTTCTACAATAGTGCATCCCCTGCACCACCGCCTCATTCCTTCACTGGTGGTCCTCCTCCTAGTTCCACTAAAGGTATGTTCTGGAGTGTTGCTCTGACCATCTTTTGTTTTCCTAGTGTTAAAAACAGACTTAATTCTTACAATTTTTTTTTCTTTTTATTGAATTCTGGATCGAAAATGAAAATGAAAGGGCTATATTCGCATAACTTTATTTTAAATCCAAACCTTTAATACATTTATAATTGGTGTGAATGATATTAGAATTTGTACAAAGAGTAAATTTAGTGCCGAACGAAAATGTATACTGTTGGGTGTCAAACCAGCAAAAATAAAATTCCTACTCTTAAGTCACGAATTAAGTCCACTATGGTACTGGAGCAGGGACTTAGGCTGTGCAATGGGTTACTAGCTTCACCCTGGTGCCAGAGTTTGCTTGATCCGATATACCAAAGTATATTAATTACGTGAAAGACAAAATTCGAATATAGCAGCGAGCAGGGTCGAATCCACAGGGACTTGGGAATTTATTTTGAATGAATGTAACATTAAATAAAAATGGGGGAAGTTGATATGGAACTGTCTAATTTAATTGCTCAAATTAAAAATATAAAGTAAATTGACGGAAGGAAAATCTCTAGTCAAAGGTATAATCTCCACTTATGGTTCGAATCACTGATCACAGATGCAGAGATAAAATCTTTCATTTACAAATAAACTGGTTATGGTTGTCAACAAGCTCTGACAACCTGCCTAACCTTCCTGATTCGATAACCACAACAAGCTCTGTAGTTATTGCCCTAGCCAATTAAGCAGTCCTAAACACGCTCTTAGGATTTAACCTATTGACAGCATTAATCATTAGACTGGCCACCAATTATAACCAACAAACACACTCGCTCGGTTTATTTAGGCTATATCATATATTTCCGCAACAACGACTCAAAAGTTTCTACTACAATTGAATCATATCACTTGCCACATGCACTAAAATTACCCAACAATTACGGATTGAGCACTCTTAGATGGCTGTTAATTACTCACACAATTAAACAGTGATCAAGTATTTAATTGCAAGAAATAATCATATGCATAAGTGAACAGGAAATATATAAATACTTGCAAATTGAAGAACGTAGGGAAATCAATTCGATCTCACAGTTTTGTCGAACCAAAGCTTCGATTTAACCTCTGACTAGATGAAGAAATTAGCCACTCCTCATAGTTGAATTGCAGCCAAAAGTACTGGATTGCAAAGGCATTGCGTTTTTACTAGAAAGCAAGGAATAAAAGATGTTTTTCCCGTTGGGGAATATTGTCGAACACCTGGCGTGTGTCAGAGGCCAGTCCAGAGAAAGGAAACTAGAACTAAACTAAAAAGCTAAACTAGAGGTCCCCCCTTGCTTCTGTACGTCCTCCCTTAAAAAGCCAAAAGTAAGATGACTAAAAGCTATCTCCGGTGGTCCCCACACATGTGGACAAAGTCTCCAAAATTACTCCTTCTTCCAAGTATCTCTACGTTGCTTTCTTTTAAGAGCCCAAATGACTTATAGCTTTGTGGTCCCCACCAATCCAAGGCCTAAGGATTGAAGCCCTTAGAAGTCTCCATATTCTCCATAAAGTCCCTCCTTTTTGGTAGTTTTCTGCTTCATTCCTGAAATTAAGTCCCGATACCAAATATGAGTAAATATCAGCAATTAACACAATATTTGTCAGGGATAGAAGGGAAAATTAATAATAAAAATACCAACAATTAACACCCTATCAATTCCCCCCACACCTAAACCATGCTTGTCCTCAAGCATGAGAACAAGAAACAAACACCAATATTTGATAGTGGCTATTGCTCTATCCAACAAATTGCCAAGATACCAAGAAAAATAATATTCAAGCATCAATGGTCAAGTCCAAGAAACATCACTCCGGTTAGCTTCTAAACCACAAATGCCTCTAATTCCAGGTTAACTAATCTAAGAAAAAGGAATGACACACAACAGTTATCAGCAAATGGTCCAACTATTAACCAAAATCTCAACATTAAATCCATAATTCGGCAAGCTGACTTTTATTACACACTAACACAACCTTCAACTTTTTTTCACATTTTTTCTACTTTTCTCTCCTTTTTTTTTTCTTTCAATAGTAACAAAAGACTTAGTCGCTAGCCATTTGAGCCTTTTGACGCGAACTCCAACATTGGCCAGATGAAGGAGCCCGGTTACTCAGCTTCTATCGCCACGTGACCACGTACTCATAGAAGTTACTACCTTTTGACGCGAGAATCAACACTTTTAGGTGCAGATCCCCGGTTACTCAGTAGTAACTAATAGCGGAGTACAGTCAAGTTTATTCATAGCTAAAAATCACAAAAACTCAATATAACACAAAAACCAAAAGAAAGCTTGCATCAGCTAGCCTCATTTTCAAACATGGAGAACTAAAGTTAATAACCGGACCAATTCACACGAAAATGCCAATAATCATTCCCTATGCCTAGGAAAGTTAACCAAAAATTATAAGAAGAGTAAAACAATCATTGATATTCACCAAAGAGATGTTTTTGGATTCAACCACATTAACTTGGTACCCTTTTATTATTAAAACTTGGCAATAGCAGAAATAGAGGCAACAATCCAACATCAAACTTGGCATCACATACGAGCTAATCACTAAAAAGAAGAAAAAGAAAATGAATGAAAGACACTAGCACGAAAAAGAAAATGAATGAAAGACACTAGCACCATAACTGCTCCCCCCACACCTAAATCCTACATTGTCCTCAATGTGACAAATAAAAAGCAAAAGTGAAGCAAAAGTGAGAGGGAAAGCAACCACACTTCCCTGAAATCGGGGCATAGTGAAGGGCGAGGTGGAAACGGAGGTGCAAAGCCTGTAAGAAACAGAAACTGCGCCAAATCATGTGCCATGCCGGCGACATTGGCATCGACGTTGACCATGCGAGCCTCCAAAGTCTGAACCTGGAAAACTAAGAAGAGAGGAAGAAATGAGCTGAAATCGCGTTTCTGAAGCCTTTGTTGGGACACATAAAACGCGATTGAAAACGCGCCTTCAACTCGCGTTTTATAAGTCGCGTTTCCTTCACAAATCTTGCAGGAATGAAAACGCGATTGAAAACGCGCCTTCAACTCGCGTTTTCTAAGTCGCGTTTTATGCACAAATCTCGCAGGAATGAAAACGCGACTGAAAACGCGCCTACAACTCGCATACAACTCGCAATTGCAACTTCCTGTGTTCTCCAGATTCATCCATCCGCATATTATAATTTTTAACTGCCCAATATGCCCTATGTTCCAATTCCACAGGTAGATGACAAGGTTTGCCAAAAATTAATCGGTAAGGAGACATACCTATGGGGGTCTTAAAAGCTGTACGGTAAGCCCAAAGTGCATCATCTAAGCGCAAACTCCAATCCTTTCTATTGGGATTCACCGTCTTTTCAAGTATCGACTTGATTTCTTTATTGGAGATTTCTGCTTGACCACTAGTCTGCGGATGATAGGACGTAGAAACCCGGTGAGTGACGCCATATTTCTTCAACAATGCTTCCATTACTCGATTGCAGAAGTGTGTCCCTCGGTCACTGATAATTGCTCTTGGCGTGCCATACCTGACAAAAATATGAGATTTAATAAAATCAACTACAACCTTAGCATTGTCAGTCCTAGTTGCCTTAGCCTCTATCCACTTTGAGACATAATCAACTGCAAGTAATATATACATATTACCAAAAGAGGAAGGAAATGGACCCATAAAATCTATACCCCATATATCGAAAATTTCACAAACCAGTATAGGAGTAAGAGGCATTTGATCTCTATGGCTTAAATTACCTGTCTTTTGACAATTTGCACATGATTTACAAAATAAGTATGCATCACTAAACAAAGTTGGCCAAAATAAACCACACTCTAAAACCTTTCTTGCAGTTCGCTTAGGGCCAAAATGTCCACCACACGCATATGAGTGACAGAAAGATAAAATTGATGGAACCTCTTCTTTAGACACACACCTGCGAATAATTTGATCAGAACAATATTTCCACAAGTATGGTTCATCCCACACATAATATTTAACATCACTTTTAATTTTTTCCTTTTGAGCTCTAGACAAATCATTAGGTAGCGTTCTAGTAACCAGATAATTCACTAAATCAGCATACCAGGGAGTTGTCTTTTGAACTACAAAAAGATGCTCATCTGGAAAATTATCCTTCAAGGGAGCAGGTCCTTCACTATTGATCAAACGACTGAGATGATCAGCAACCATATTTTCGGCACCCCTTTTGTCTTTAATTTCCAAATTAAATTCTTGCAGTAGGAGAATCCACCTTATAAGTCGTGGTTTGGCCTCTTTCTTGTTGAGCAAATATTTCAAAGCTGCATGGTCAGAATAAATAATGACTTTAGTGCCAAGTAAATAAGAACGGAATTTTTCTAAAGCAAAAACAATAGCTAAAAGCTCCTTTTCCGTAGTCGAATAATTGCACTGGGCACCATCCAAGGTCCTCGAGGCATAATAAATGACATAAGAAGCTCTGCCCTCCTTCTGGCCAAGTACTGCACCAACAGCAAAATTGCTGGCATCACACATTATCTCGAAAGGAAGACTCCAGTTTGGTGGTCGAACCACTGGTGCTGAAGTCAATGATCCCTTGAGCGTGTCAAATGCACTCTTGCAATTATCATCAAAATGAAATACCACATCCTTTTGAAGTAATTTGCATAGAGGATGGGATATCTTTGAAAAATCTTTGATGAAACGCCTATAAAAACCTGCATGGCCAAGAAAAGAGCGAACTTCCCGCACACTTGCAGGGTAAGGTAAACATTTGATAATTTCTACCTTAGCCTTATCTACCTCAATTCCTTTTGCAGATACCACATGGCCTAAAATTATGCCTTGGTCCACCATAAAATGGCATTTCTCATAATTTAAAACAAGATTAGTCTCAATGCACCTTTTAAGAATTTTTGTGAGGTTAGTTAAACATTCATCAAAAGAATTACCATAGACAGTAAAATCATCCATAAACACTTCTATGATATTCTCCACATAATCAGAAAATATACTAACCATACACCTTTGGAATGTAGCAGGCGCATTACAAAGACCAAAAGGCATTCGTCTATAGGCAAATGTACCAAAAGGGCAAGTAAATGTGGTTTTCTCTTGATCTTCAGGCGCCACTGGAATTTGTAGAAAACCTGAAAAACCATCAAGACAGCAATAATGAGATTTTCCTGCAAACCTTTCCAACATCTGATCAATAAAAGGCAATGGAAAATGATCTTTACGAGTTAATGCATTTAATTTTCTAAAATCGGTACAAACTCTCCACCCATTTTGAACTCGAGTGGGCACTAACTCACCTTTAGGATTTTCAATAACAGTAATTCCTGTCTTTTTAGGAACTACTTGAACAGGACTTACCCACTTACTATCCGAAATGGGATAGATTATACCTGTGTCAAGAAGTTTTAAAACTTCTTTCTTCACTACCTCCATCATTGGTGGGTTCAATCTCCGTTGAGCCTCTCTCGAAGGCTTAGCACCATCTTCTAACAAGATGCGATGCATGCAAGTGGCTGGACTTAATCCTTTTATGTCAGCCACTGTCCATCCTATTGCCTCCTTGTGGTCCTTCAACACCCGAATTAGTTTTTCTTCCTCTAAAGCAGTCAATTTACTGGAAATTATTACTGGGAGTGTATCTCCATCTCCCAAGAATGCATACTTTAAATTATCCGGTAACTGCTTTAATTCCACATTCGGGGCTTGCACAATAGATGGCAAAAGCTGTGAATGAGACAGAGGTAATTCCAAGTAAGACACATTGGAAAATTCTGGACAAAGAGAATTCAATTCAAAAATAACTTCCTGCAATTCAAAAGGAAAAACAAACTTCCCTTTTATCTTTTGCAAATTTTCCTGACAGAGACCAGTAGAAATAGCAACCTTCAACGCATCGTCATTATTAAATTCAAAATTTTGCTGCGCCAAAGAATCAATTACATCTATAACAAAAATTGAATGAGATTCACCAGGATATTTCATGGCATCATAAATACTAAATTTAATAACATCACCATCAAATTCCATAGTCAATGTGCCAGTGAAAACATCAATTTTTGTTCTAGCAGTTTTCAAAAATGGTCTCCCTAACAGTATTGGAGATGAATTAGAATTATCATCCTCCATATCAAGCACATAAAAATCTGCAGGAAAAATCAAATTATCAATTTGCACTAAAATATCCTCCAAAACTCCATCAGGATAGGCATTTGATCGATCAGCCAGTTGAATTATTACGCCCGTCTCTTTTAAAGGCCCAATGTTCATCAAATTATAAATAGAACGAGGCATAACATTTATCGAAGCACCCAAATCCAACATAGCTTTTTCAATTTTAATATTACCTATTTTGCAAGGGACAGTAAACATACCTGGGTCCTTGCATTTAGGAGGCAATTTTTTCTGCAAAACTGCCGAAACATTTTCTCCCATATGCACTTTCTCGTTTCCTTTCAACTTTTTCTTACCAGTGCATAACTCCTTCAAAAATTTAGCATATCTAGGAATTTGCTTAATTGCATCTAAAAGAGGGATATTTACCTCAACTTTTCGAAAAGTGTCCAAAATCTCCTGTTCTTGCTCTTGCTTTTTGGACTTTGCCAGTCGACTAGGAAATGGAGGCGGAGGTGTAACCACTTGTGTTGATTTTTCTCCAAAATCTGGTTGTTCCAAGGCTCTAGGTTGAGACACATTCCCCTCTTTTTCGAGCTCTTCCTCGATTGCTTGTTCAGAAATTTTCTTGCTCGGCTCAGGCAACTCTTTGCCACTTCTTAATGTGATGGCACTAGCATTTTGCTTGGGGTTGACAATTGTCTGCGAAGGTAGCTTTCCAGATAATTGGGACTCCAATCTATTGACTGTGGAAGCTAACTGGCTCATTTGATTCTCCAAATTATGAATGCTAGTTTTCGTCTCCTGTTGAAATTGTTGAGTGTTAGTAGCCAAAGATTTCACAATATCCTCAAGTGACATACCTGATTTAGGAGCAGGTTGTTGCTGTGAAAGTTGAGGTCTAGGTTGATATTGTGACTGTTGTGGAAATCCTGGTGGCCTTACTGCATAATTAAAATTAGGATGATCCCTCCATCCTGGATTATAGGTGTTTGCATAGGGATCATACCGTCTCTGAGGTGGTCCTGGAAATCCAACTGCATTAGCCTGCTCAGTCGAATCATCTTGGAGTGTGGGGCACATATCTGTTGGATGACTCGAACCATAGCAGATTCCACATGTTTTCAATTGCTGCATTTGTCCTATAGCTAACTTTTCAACCAAAGAAGTTAGACAATCTAATCTTTGCTCTATTGAAGAATTACTTACCTCATTGACTCTACGAGTCGTGTTATCCTGCCTGTCTCCAAATTGTTGAGCATTTGCAGCCATACTCGATATCAAATTTCTTGCCTCCGTGGGTGTTTTATTCACTAAGGAGCCCCCACTGGCAGCATCAATAATTCTTCTGTCAGTTTGGGACAGACCCTCATAAAAATACTGGATGAGGAGTTGGTCAGGAATTTGATGATGAGGACAACTAGCACATAGTTGCTTGAATCTTTCCCAATATTCATGTAGAGTCTCTCCATTGAATTGTCGAATTCCACAGATGTCTTTCCTAATGCTTGCAGCTCGGGATGCAGGAAAGAATTTTTCTAGAAAATGCTTCTTCATGTCTGTCCATGTGGATATTGACCCAGAGGGCAGATAATAGAGCCAATCCTTAGCTTTATCGGCTAAGGAAAATGGAAAGGCTCTTAATTTAATTTGCTCCTCTGTGACTCCCTGGGGTTTCATTGTCGAGCAAACCACATGGAATTCTTTGAGATGCTTGTGGGGATCTTCACCTGGTAAGCCATGAAAAGAAGGAAGTAAATGGATTAGTCCAGATTTTAACTCAAATGCAACCTCTAATGTAGGATAAGTAATGCATAGGGGCTGTTGATTTAAATCTGGTGCAGCCAATTCTCTCAATGTCCGTTCATTAGCCATGGTGCTATTTATCTCTTCCGTCTCACTAAATGAATCCACAAAATCTACTACTGAATTATGTCCAGTAGATGAGGAGGATGCCTCTGCTCGTTCTCTTGTTGCTTTTCTCAATGCACGAGCAGTCTTCTCTATCTCAGGATTATATTGCAGTTCACCTGTACGAGAAGATCTAGGCATAAACCAGTAACAATAAAAATAAAAATAAAAAAAATAAACAAAGAAAATAAAATTCAAAGAAAATAAATTTATTTTGACACCAAGTCCCCGGCAACGGCGCCAAAATTTGTTGGGTGTCAAACCAGCAAAAATAAAATTCCTACTCTTAAGTCACGAATTAAGTCCACTATGGTACTGGAGCAGGGACTTAGGCTGTGCAATGGGTTACTAGCTTCACCCTGGTGCCAGAGTTTGCTTGATCCGATATACCAAAGTATATTAATTACGTGAAAGACAAAATTCGAATATAGCAGCGAGCAGGGTCGAATCCACAGGGACTTGGGAATTTATTTTGAATGAATGTAACATTAAATAAAAATGGGGGAAGTTGATATGGAACTGTCTAATTTAATTGCTCAAATTAAAAATATAAAGTAAATTGACGGAAGGAAAATCTCTAGTCAAAGGTATAATCTCCACTTATGGTTCGAATCACTGATCACAGATGCAGAGATAAAATCTTTCATTTACAAATAAACTGGTTATGGTTGTCAACAAGCTCTGACAACCTGCCTAACCTTCCTGATTCGATAACCACAACAAGCTCTGTAGTTATTGCCCTAGCCAATTAAGCAGTCCTAAACACGCTCTTAGGATTTAACCTATTGACAGCATTAATCATTAGACTGGCCACCAATTATAACCAACAAACACACTCGCTCGGTTTATTTAGGCTATATCATATATTTCCGCAACAACGACTCAAAAGTTTCTACTACAATTGAATCATATCACTTGCCACATGCACTAAAATTACCCAACAATTACGGATTGAGCACTCTTAGATGGCTGTTAATTACTCACACAATTAAACAGTGATCAAGTATTTAATTGCAAGAAATAATCATATGCATAAGTGAACAGGAAATATATAAATACTTGCAAATTGAAGAACGTAGGGAAATCAATTCGATCTCACAGTTTTGTCGAACCAAAGCTTCGATTTAACCTCTGACTAGATGAAGAAATTAGCCACTCCTCATAGTTGAATTGCAGCCAAAAGTACTGGATTGCAAAGGCATTGCGTTTTTACTAGAAAGCAAGGAATAAAAGATGTTTTTCCCGTTGGGGAATATTGTCGAACACCTGGCGTGTGTCAGAGGCCAGTCCAGAGAAAGGAAACTAGAACTAAACTAAAAAGCTAAACTAGAGGTCCCCCCTTGCTTCTGTACGTCCTCCCTTAAAAAGCCAAAAGTAAGATGACTAAAAGCTATCTCCGGTGGTCCCCACACATGTGGACAAAGTCTCCAAAATTACTCCTTCTTCCAAGTATCTCTACGTTGCTTTCTTTTAAGAGCCCAAATGACTTATAGCTTTGTGGTCCCCACCAATCCAAGGCCTAAGGATTGAAGCCCTTAGAAGTCTCCATATTCTCCATAAAGTCCCTCCTTTTTGGTAGTTTTCTGCTTCATTCCTGAAATTAAGTCCCGATACCAAATATGAGTAAATATCAGCAATTAACACAATATTTGTCAGGGATAGAAGGGAAAATTAATAATAAAAATACCAACAATTAACACCCTATCATATACCTAAAGAAGATCATCATACTGATACTTTAATTGAATTAAAACATTGGCATGTAGTACAAAATAGATTTCAGCATAAGCACATCATACTGATCATAGCACCCATGATTTGTCATATATGGTAGAATTTTAAGTGGACTTATAATTCCTAAGACAGTAATTATCTACATATTTAGCCTTTTTGCAAGCAGTGGAATTGTAATTAACTATAGAATACATATTGAAATAATAGCGTGGTCGACATCGTAGAATCCCTTAGGTATGATAGCTTGATTTGCAAAACTGGGTTGGGCTTCTCTCCATTACGTTTCTTTTTAGTTTTCCATTCATTTATCCAATTGGCCAAATTTAATAATCTAATTACCTTGAATTCTGCAAGTATATAGTTTGTTTAATGAGTATAGGAGGTATTACTATTTTCGATCTCACCAGGGGCAAATTTATAACTACTAAGACTTTTTCACTTGCTCTATTATCTAAATAACCTCAAATATAGAAAATATAAATTGAAGGTAAGAAAAATAAGTAAACTAAGGAAAATCACAAGAATGGAAGAATCAACTAAACACAAGTTATAGGGAATAGAATCCACTATTTGCTCTAAACCAAGGTGACATAAGTAAAATATCACTTTTAACTCTTGTCTTGTGAGATTGTCATTTTCTAATGCACTTGAAACTCGCTCTCACCAATGAATCAAGTTTTTACCAAAACTAGACTCTCCAACTCTTGTGGCGAAGTTGCTAGATTTAGTTCATGAAAATCTATGAAAAAAATTAAGAAAATTCATCTAAGTGTTCCACCACCTATGCCAAACTAAATTTTATTGCTGGCCCTCCTCCTTGTCCCTCTAAAGGTATGTTCTAGAACCTTGCTCTGGCCTTTTTTTCCTCTGGTGTTAAAAACAGGCTTAATTCTTACAATTTTTTTGTTTGTATTGAATTCTGGATCGAAAATGAAAATGAAAGAGCTGTATTCACATAACTTTATTTTAAATCCACACCTTTAATGCATTTATAATTGAGATTAATAAATTGGATGTTTTTGGATAGAGTATTATTTGAAATAATTACTGTAGTACTTTTTATACTATAATGTGTGTAAGATAAAAAAGTAGTTGGAAATATAAAAAAATGGATTAATAAATATGTTTATGATGCAAGCGAAATATTATTTGAGATAATTTAGCAATCCAAATACACTGATTTAAGAGTTGTACAAGGTGTAAATTTAGAATAAATTGGTGTAAATTTAGTGCCGAACGAAAATATATACCTAAAGGTGACCATCACATAACTAGGGATGTAATCGAGTACTCGAGCTTGACCTGACATGCAAACTCACTCGAGCTCGATGCTTGCTCACAAAACTCGAGCTCGACTCACATGAGCTTGAGTCAATGCGAGCCTTATCGAGCTCGAGTTAGAAATTTTCATTTTCTTAACAATTTTTTAGCAAAAAAACATTATTGCCCTTTAAAAGTTTTTATATGATTTGAAACATTTCGTAAATTCAACAACTCTTTTGGGTATAAAGGTAATTTTATAATAATAATATATTAAATAATTAAAATTAAAAAGCTCGATAAGGCTCGACGAGCCTTCGAACATTGCTTCTCGATGCTTGAACTCGACTCGTTTAGCTTATCAAGGCGCTCGAACTCGACTCAAACTTGGGTTGACTCGAGTTCGAATCAAGTTTTTGACCGAGCTCACAAGTAGCTCGGTTCGATTACATCCCCACGTAACTAATAGTTTAGTTGAACTGAAACGCAGGCATGTGGTGCAAAATACTAAGATTTCAGCATAAGCACATCATACTGATCATGACACATGATTTGTCCTATATGGTAGAACTTTAAGTGGACTTATAATTCTTAGGACAGTAATTATGTACATATTCAGCCTTTTCGCAAGCATTAGGACATTACTTGACTATAAAGTATACATTGATTTAGTAGTATGGTGGCCATCGTATAATTCATTAGGTATGATGGCTTGATTGGGCTTCTCTCCATTTCGTTTCTCTTTAGTTATACATCCATTTATCTAATATACGGTTTTTAAAACTCATATTATTATGTTATTATTTTATTTTGATTGGTTGATCAGCATAAATAAAGATGAAGTCCATTTGACAAAGTTTTTGCATTCAATTTGCAAGAAACAATTAAACCAGTATGAAAGAGTTTAAGATCATGGAAATTTTTTTTACAATTAATTGAACATCAAAATTTTGTTAATTCAAATTTAACTTTTGTGTAAAACTGAAATAGTTTATGAGGTATATCATGTATGGTGTTGATTTGTAAAATTAATTTCAAAATGAAATTATTATGGCGTAATGCTAAGAAGAACTCATTTTTGTTTCTCAAAATTTAGACAAGGACATTGAAGAAGGTCAAGGATTTATGGTATGCATGTAAAAGATTTTCCATTATAGTGGGATACATTTTTCCACTAGTTTAAAAATATTAAAATAGGTAAATTAATTTTACTCCTTTGTAGTTTAATGTTTTGCCATGCAACCCCTTGTGGTTTTGAAATTGCAATTTTACCTTGTGCTTTTGTGAGAGGAGCCATTTTCTCTGTTTTGCGACAAAACTAGTTGTCATGATACAGAATAATTATTAAGTTCTAAAGTAGGATAATTTCATACTTTAGGGAGTAAAGCATCCAAAATTAAAATTTAAGGATTAGAGTTGTAGAGAGTCCATAATTTAAGGGTCCAAATTGAAAATTATCCAAGAAAAAAATGTACAAAATATATATTAGCAATGAAATCAACCAAATACCATATTTACCCTCTTTAAATTTGATTTAACAAAAAAAAAAATCAGTTATCTACTAGGGCTTGAGTTAAGACGATAATTTCAAAAGCATAAGGAGATTATGAGGTGAAACATTAAATCATTGATGGTAAAAGGTATTATTACAATTCACATTAATCAAACAACTAATTACATTTGTCGCGCGATGGATCTGCTCTCTCCACTCCTTGCCACTTCTTGTCCCAACCTTCTGTAGTATGTCATGTATTCTGCATGGACATCCTTTTTTAACCCTGTTTTTGTCCTTGAGTTCCAACTATGACTAACACAGTTAAAAAAAAGATCAAAATACAACAACTAAAACCAATATATGATAAAGAAATGAAATATATATATATATATACTAAAAAACTCATAAAAATTTGATTTTTTAATTAAAATTTGGCATTTTAGTCTATTTTCATTTTTTTTACATAGTCAGTGGTTCTTGGAATTCTAAAGAAGAAAAAAAGAGTTAAAATAGGTTGTTTATGAAGGATATATGACAATATAATACAAGATGGAACTGAGAGTAAGCTAAGAAGTGATACGTAAAAACTATTGTGTATTCATCTCTCTTGAGATTTGGCCAAATTATAAGTCAGACCTACTGTGCATGTATTTCCATGAAATTTGACCAAATTACCAATCAAACTTTAAAGTTTGATCATAGTACTAAGTAATCCTAAGTATTGATAATGGGGTGAGAGACTGGTAGGATTGCAAGTTAATCACGCCAAGCTTCTCATTGCCTAGATCAGGACAAGTAAGCTTGGCCTCATTTGAGCTACAAAAAGCCCTCTATGGTGGTACTTGTAGCCTATGTTTTGAAATTCGGACCAGCAAATGACTCGGTTGAACTCAGAGGTCAGGGGTTAATAGATTCAATCAAGTCGGACCAGCATTAAAAACCATATGCTGTCATAAATTATATATTAATTTTTTAAAATAAAAAATATAGAAAAAATACAATTAATATATTAATTAGGTTCATTTTTACCTCATAGTCCTTGCATCACATCAAATTCTTAAAACACAATTGAGTTAGAAATTGAACAAAACGACAAATCAATATCAAATACTTAATACAAATTTTAAATAAAAATTCAACAATCAAATTTTAAATTAATTTGGTAACGTTTATAAAGTTCAAATGCACATGCATGATAAGTCTTAAACAAAATTGAGACTTATTTGTACAAAGTGCAAAAGCTAAAGTTGCACACAAGAATTATAAAAGAAATTTGCAAGCATAATTGTAATTGCTCAAAATATAAAGGGTCAAAACACAAAATTAGAAAAATTTGAGACATGGAAGGCATCTTTTGTCTTCCTACTCTTCAATCTTCATTAGGTCTAAACACCTATCCCCTGTACTTTGACCCCATTAATTCCTCCTCATGCACCAGGCGGAAACATTTCCGCCTCTTTCTTCTCCTTCTCTTCAACCTTCAAACAGTGTTTTCCCCTTTTTTTTTTTTTTTTTTTTGGCTTTTTCCAATCAACTTCAACCAATGTTATTAGAAAACAGAAATTCACCAAATTAAAAAGGAAAAAGAAAAAAACGACATCATCAAATCACTAGCATGCATCACCACCAAATTACCAGGGGGTTTCATTGTCTGCATTCTTTTTTTTTTTTTTTTTTTTGCTTTTCATTTTGTGATTGTTTTGTTTCTTTTCTTCAAATAGGCAAGATTCCTTCTCTCTTCCTTTATTTTCATTCTTCTGGTAATTTCTTTCTTTCTTCTTTTTCATTGAGATCTAGATCTTTAGAAGTTGATAATAAAGATATAGTTATAGATTTATCTTCTCTCCCTCTTTTTGTTATTTTCTCTTAGAACTTTTTGCTTGTGATTTCCAATACATATTATCAAATTGTTGGAGGGATCAAATTAAGGCTTTAAAGATGAAGAAAATTTTGGGAAAAAGAAAAAAAATCAGCAATAGGAAAAAATACAGCAAAAAGAAAAGTACAAAATTGGGTTTACTGGTTTTCTGATCAAACTCTGTTTGATCGAGTTTTCGATTATGACCAGATTTAATTGAGTTTTTGGTATGCAACTTTTAAAAATGACTTGGATTGATAGTCGGTCGATCTTTTATTTAATCGGTCAAATCTATCAATTCGGTCCGAATTTTAAAACAGTACCCGTAACCATTGAGGTCCCGGGTCCGTATAATGCTAAGACCAAAAGGGTTATGAGCTCCTCTGCATTAGTTAACCTCGAGTCTCGAGTGACACCTTATACTTTGACTGGTCAACAAAAAGACAAGCTAAATGTTCCAAAATGCCCACCAACGTATGTCATTGTCCTAGGTTCCCAGTTAATTGGCAACGGTAACCTCTTCTTTTCCTCAATCCTTTATTTGCCTTTAACCTTTACCTCACTAGTCACAATTGGGCTCCAGCATCCAACCACCATTAAGCGGCCAACTTTACTTTACACAACCAATCTGCGCATTGATTCCGCTCTAGTCGTTTAGAGCACAATTTTAGACTGTTAAACTCTGCCGTACATTAAGTTTTCAAAAAGAGAAAATCATTTAAAATGATTATTATATTTTATCAAATAACTTTTTTCGTCACTTATTTTTAAAATCTTAATTTTATGTTCCTTACAAGGTCAAGTTAGTAAAATTTGGTTTTAATCTAAATTTTTGATCATTTTTTAGCTTGAAATTACTCCATGACTAACATGCAATAATTTTTTTATGCACAAAAGGGTCAAATTTTATTTTTCTAATGGCAAAACATCTCACTTTTTTAGAAAAAAATGAATATAGTTTGAATCAAATCCTATATTTTTGGGCAAATTACATTTTAACCTCCTGTGGTTTTCGCAAAAATCACATAACCCCCCATGATTGAAAAAGCTATACATAAACTCCCTGTGGTTTGGGTTGAACTGTCAAATAGACGGAAAGCACGAATCATGACGATTCCTGGGCAAAACGCGCTGATTGTACTGATAGCAGTCAGAAACATTCCCATATTACCCCTAAAAGCTTCTTCTTTTTTGCGGGCTTGATATTGAATCCTCATGTTTGCAATTCTGGGAGAGTTTGAAATGTGAGGGATGGAGAAATTTATTTTTTGAAATGTGAGGGATGGAGAAATT
The DNA here is from genome assembly GCF_003713205.1 of Coffea eugenioides. NCBI lineage: Eukaryota > Viridiplantae > Streptophyta > Magnoliopsida > Gentianales > Rubiaceae > Coffea > Coffea eugenioides. The sequence continues at coordinate 36,134,166 of NC_040039.1, forward strand.
CATTTTGTGAAATGTGAGGGACGAAAAAATTTGTTTTATAAAATGTGGAGGACTATAGATTAGATTATGTAAAATATAATTTGACAAATTTACCCTTCAAAAATGATCACGTGCAAGGCACGTGATGAATTCCGGCCAAAAAATGATCGGAAACCTAGTTAGGGACTAAATTTGACCGATGTGAATATGTACAGGACATAAAATTACATTTTCAAAAGTGAGGGACGAAAAAAGTCATTCTACAAAATATAAGGGACGTTTTGAACAATTTTCCCAAGATAATAATCTCTCTATCCCCTATCCATATTTGGTCACATCTCACATTTTTTAGTTCGCAATATAAGCGGAAGAGAGCTCATAGTGCTAACGTTTTAACCGTTTCCACATCTTAATTGGTGCTACAAAGTTACACCTTTGAATCATGTGATTGCAAACAATATAGGCCAAGAGTTAGTTTCCAAAAATGAGAGAAAATGGGAGCGGCTGTGTATGGTTGGACATAGGTTTGTGGGGTTCGACCTCTCTATTATATTTCTTTCCGTTGATCTTTCAAAACTCACACAACATATACCCACATATATATAGTATTAGTCTTTTCTACATTGTCAATATATGGGGTTGGATAAATACCATATTATCTGAATTTAAATTTAAATATCAAAATTTATATATATAGCATGCATCTAAACCAGTTATATAAATATATATATATATATATATATTAATGAGTTTCAAATCTACGCTCTAAATTTTAACCTAATTCCCTCGTTCACTGCAAGTATATAGGTCGTGGCTCATAGTACTAGGGAGTTAGAATCGATCCCACAAGGATCACTTCCAACTACTTAGACTCTTAACTCACTCTATTATCTAAACTAATCAATAATTTTAACTAAATAAAATAACCACAATGCTAAAACAACGCAAAGAAAATTAACAACTTGAAGAAACTCAATTAAACACAAATATTCTAGGATATAGAATCTACTAAATGTACCTAATTCTAGATGAAATAGCCAATTATCACTCATGCTCTTGTCTTGCTAAGGACACATTTCACTCAACCTATCGGAACTTGCTCTTGTCAATGAACCAAATTTAGCCAATACTATAATTTCTCTACTCTTGTGGTGAAATCTAAAGTGAAGACTAGGGCTGTAAACGAGCCAAGCCGAGTCGAGGTTTGGCGTTATCGAGTTGAGCCTTAACTTAATTTCATCGAACTCGAACTCGAGCTCAAGCTCGACGAGTTGGCAATTTTGAAGCTCGAGCTAAAAAAAAAAAATATTATTTGATTTTTTAAAAAAATAAATAAAATAATATTTTTCTTAATAAATAATAAAATATTAAGGATATTTATGTAATTTTACTATTAAAATTAAAAAAAATATATATATATACTCGAGCTCGCAAGCCAGCTCACGAGCTAACGAGCTTAATAATTTGAGCTCGAGTTCGATCTCGATTTTGACTCGACCAACTCGAGCTCGAGCTCGATATTGATCAAGCTCGAGTCGAGTTCGAATCGAGCAGCTCGCGAGCGGCTTACAAGCGGCTCGATTCGTTTGCACCCCTAGTGAAGAGTTTATCTAGGTCTAGAAATGGCAAAAACATCCACTTAAGTGTACCAATACTTTTGTGTGGCTACACCTTAGGTTCCATCTATTCCATTTCCAGCATTGTCAATTATTCTCATAAATTAACAACAACTGTCATGGCTTGTAAATTGTGATCAAGCATTCACAAGTGTTAAAGCAAGAATAATTGAATTAGCAGGTACAAGATATAGCAATAATCAATTTCATTCAACCATAATCAAGGTACAAATAGTTTTATCTATCCCTAGAACAAAAAGATTTAGCTAGATATAGTAAATTTAACAACTAAGCTCATATTTTCAATGTAACTAAGCATTAATGAAACAGCAAAGACAGAAAAGAAAAAGAAATGCTAGTTAAGTTTCGAATTATTTTTGACACCTTTCATTTAAAAGAATACATTTTGTATTTTATTATATAGATTCTTCATATGCATTATTGGTAATATAATATTAAAAATTTAAATTTAATTTTGAGTTTTCGAATCGAACTTGACTGAATATCATATCGAATTGAACTTGACCTTAAATTTTATGTTCATATATGATTCGAAGTCAAGTTTGAATTTGGACCAAAAAATTCAGATTGAGCATGATAGCCTAGAAGTTTGATTTGATTCATTTACAGCCCTAGTAATGAGGACCAAATGACTAAAGTGTTTCAAAGCAAATAAGCTAAAATGTCGTCGCTAAAAGGAAACTATCTACCCAGCTCCTAAACCATTTTCATTTCACTCATTTGGCCTCTCAACAATATATTATTGTAAATAAGCCCCTCAACTAAAAAAGTGTTGTGTTTAAGGACTTTTGTCAAATTTAGCTAGTAGTGTCGACGGAACGAGGGTAAAAGTATATAGAAAGCCCTTATGCTATTCCTATTGTCAAGTTTTGGTCCCCTAATTTAAATTTTATCTTAGAATAGCCCTTGAATTATTATAAATGTATGCTTTCAGCCCTTCTAACCATTTTAGTCGTAAGTGCAGCTGAAACCAAAGAGCTTTTTTGTCCAACCACTTAATATAACCATCGCAACTAGAATCAGAAGGGTTAAGAAGAAGAATACACTTCATCATTTAGTGTTACAAAAAGATGGAATCTAATGATGGTAAAACTTCATCATTTAGTGTTACAAAAAGGTTGAATATAATGATTGTAAAATGAAGTGTATTCTTCTTCTTAACCTTTCTAATTCTGTCTCGATGGTTATATTCAATGGTTGGACAAAACTACCCTTTGGTTTCGGCTGTACTTATGACTAAAATGGCCAGAAGGACCGAAAGTATATACTTTTAATTATTCAGGGGTTACTTTGAGATAAAATTTGGATTAGGGGCCAAAACTTGACAAGAAGAATAGTTTTATGATTACCTAGATACTTTGCTATCAAGAAATTCTTGTGTTCTGTCAATTTCACCCTCGTTCTGTCAGCATTAATGGCTAAATTTGATGGAAAGTCCTTAAACGTGATACTTTTTTGTTTGAGGGGCTTATTTCCAAAAATATATTGTTAAGGGGTCAAAAAAGTAAAATGAGAATAATTTAGGGACGAGGCGAATAGTTTCCTCCGTTGTTAAGCAACAAATACTGATGAAAGATAAGCTAAAATGTCGTTAAGTCAACAAACACTGGTCACTCAATTTGACAAGACAATGAAATCTTCTACACATGGAGGGAGGGTAATTAGTGTGGGGAATTTGAGAACTCTTGAGCCGGAACAAGAAATGACCAAAATCAAGTGGCATAAGCCTGCAACTGGAGTTACTAACTTCCTCTTACATGGTCAAACTACACTGGTGTTGATGGACTGGGCACTAACTCATCGCGGGGTGGTAAATCTAGAATAAGCCTTCGCATCATAATTAGAACATAAAAATTAAACAACTGAGCAAAATAGATAAATCAGGAGGACGTATTTGTTTTATAATATAACCCTCAAGTTTGCGGGTAATTCTATGCTAGATTGTGCTCATTGCACTGCCTTACAGTATAATTTTATCAGGAGCAGCTTTTCCAATTGCTGTCCCAGTAGTCGTGGTTTCAGTCGTTCTATTTATCATGGCTTTGGTTTTCCTGAAAAGAAGATCAAGGAAGAGCCATGTTTCTATGCCGCTTGAAGCAACTGGTAAATTTTATTGTTTAATATTACCGGACACTTCAGAGGTTTTTGAACATATAACTCAAGTGCATTTGCTTATCCCTGGTGTAGATGGAGTTGCTGAAATCTTAACAGCCGAATCCTTACAGTATAGCTTAACTGAAATTCAAATTGCCACAAATAACTTCTCTGTGGATAACAAAATTGGCGAAGGTGGATTTGGTCGTGTATACAAGGTCCCTATATGAAATATAAGTGATTCTGAATTTTAATATCTAAACTTTCAAATTTTCAATCACATCTTACTATGCATATATCTTCAGGGTGTACTTGCTAATGGACAAGAGGTAGCAGTAAAGAGGCTGTCAAGAAGCTCAGGGCAAGGTGCAGAAGAATTTAAAAATGAAATTGTAGTAGTCGCAAAGCTTCAACACAGAAATCTAGTTCGACTATTGGGATTTTGCTTGGAAGGAGAAGAAAAGATACTCATATATGAATTTGTTCCCAATAGAAGCCTTGACTACTTCCTCTTTGGTGAGTTTTAGTCTAGAATTGCTCGTTCTAGTGTTTGGTTTTTTGTTTGACCTTCTTCTATGTTACTTAAGTCCGCCATCTTAGCAAATGACAGGTAACAAATTGGCTCTTGACAGGTGTTTGATTGTGAGAAACCATTGATTTAGTATTTTTCAGTTCTAACAAAGAATATTGTGTTTAAGATAGTAAAGATTCAGAAAAGAAACGATCACTGAACTGGTCAAGACGTTACAAGATCATTGGAGGTATAGCAAGAGGACTCCTCTATCTGCATGAGGATTCTCATCTTAGAATTATTCATCGCGATCTCAAAGCAAGCAATATATTGTTGGATGGAAATATGAGTCCAAAGATAGCAGATTTTGGCATGGCAAAGATTTGTGGAGTTGATCAATCTGTAGGAAACACAAATAGAATTGCTGGGACATTGTAAGTTTTGCTCCCATACTATCTTTTCTCACATAATATGACTTTGTATCTTGCATGGAAAACACATTTCATTGCCTCATTAGTAATGCCTTTATACCAGTTATAACCATCTTTGTCGCTTGTAGTGGTTACATGGCTCCCGAATACACAAGGTGTGGCCAGTTCTCCGTAAAGTCAGATGTATTCAGTTTTGGGGTTGTAATTTTGGAAATTATCACAGGCAAGAAGAACAGTAGCTTCTACGTATCTGAAGATTCTGAAGGCCTTCTAAGCTATGTAAGTACAGATTACAAAATCTCTGCTGAGTTTTACTTGTTTTCTGTGGTTTGGAACAATTGGAGTGGAGGATTACTTAAATTTCAACTTCTTTGTTTGTTTGTTACTCTAAAGATTACCTAAAGTTGCAATTGCTTTTCTGCTTGCGTGAAACCAAATTGGGACAGTAGCTCATGAGCTACCTGCCCTAAATAAATACATATATCTGTTTGTGTTCCATGTAGATCTTTAGATCTCCATTGGGACTTATCATATTTGCTACTCGTTGTGTCATTGGTATGTTGCACTCAACGATATATCCCTCTAACGTATACCTAATTCTTAGTTTATCTCCAAACCTTTGTGTCACTTAACCTCCCTACCAAACAAAACTTCACTCTTATTATGTTTGATTATTTTCTTCTCTTTTGTTTTTTCGGTCAACTTCATTTTTTTTTTCAAATTCTTATTTTTGAGCAAAGTCAAGGATTCCTCCATTAAAAGATTGTATTTGGCAAAATATAGCATCGTAATTGAATATATGTTTTATTATGACTTTATATATATGCGTGTACATAATTATTCAATTACCAATCAATTACATTCTAATTAATTTCATCCATTTTCAATCTAAGAAATCAAAAGGAAAAATTTTTAATTTATATCCTCATAATTAGACAAATTGACAATCACATTCACATGTCAATTATTTGGACATTATTTTAGTTTTTTTTCTCTTATGGATTTTTTATTAGATTCTTTTCTTTACTAATTTTATAAAATTAATCAAATATTAATATATTCTTTAATAAATATACTTCTCTCCGTTGATATGTTCCCACTATGAATTAGATTCATCCAAATTGAATTATAGGTTAAGATTAATTGAGAAAAGAAAGAAGTAAAAAGAAAAAAAATTAAACCTAAAAATATTAGAGGAGTAATTTTGTTTCTCAAAGGTTAAGTGACACAAAAATTACATTAGGAGGTAACGTAAGAATTGGTTTGTATCTTAGGGGGATTAATTCTAATTAACCCTTCAAATAAAGACCATTTATTTCTTTAATAAGGTACACTAGACGAAAAATGAGAGTCCATAGAAAAGGATGGGAACTAAATTTAGAGTATTGACTAATGCCTATTGGAAAGGTGACATTATTCATATGACAAACTAATATGTAAAGTTGGATATCACTTGTAAAACTAGCTATGCTCGAGCAAATTGCAGTTTTTAAGTCTGAACTCCTTATGCGTGGGATTATTTTAAAAAGGCTTGGAAGCATTGGAGAAGCGGCGATCCTTTAGCTCTTTTGGATTCAAGTATTGGAGATTCTTATATCAAAAATGAAGTCATTCAATGTGTCCAAGTAGGTTTAGTATGTGTTGAAGAAGATGTCAGCAAAAGACCTACAATGGCTTCCGTGGTCCAAATGCTCAATAATAGTTCTGTTACCCTACCTACCCCACATCGTCCGGCAGTTTTCCGGAGCCATGGGTCGGAGAGCAGGGTGGACGAGCTGAACGTTGATCGATCTAATTCCGAAAGAATTTCAGCTCCAAGCTCTGTAAATGGGGCATCAATTACTGAACCATATCCCAGATGAAGGAAGAAATAGGGCTAATTCTGGAAGGAAATATCAAGGAATTGTGTTTCGCATTTCCAAATCTTCCTAAGAATGAAAAATCTGCTTGTGCCGCAGTGTGTCCTAGTTGACAAGATAGCCCCCATGTACAAGTGGACATTCTTGTTAATCGCTAGCGATTTTGAATTGAGCTGCACAAATATTTTTTTTTTTGAAAGTTGAACATATGCATAAACTCATTCATTACATAACCTTTGCAAGATATATTCAGTCAGGACAAGACATCTTTGCTTGGTTTACCACTATCTATTATCTCTATGACACCTTTTGCGTGATTAAACTACAACAATTCCACAATCATACTTCTTCTATTACATTTGGAGATTTATTCATGGAATTTCTTATTAGTATAGTTTATTCACTCTTCCTCACCATAAACACCTAATTGTCTCCAATTATACATTTGGCAACTCAATTTGGATCAGACATGGCATGAACGGTTATGCAATGTTATAAGCCTCAAAACACCGCAGAATCCGTCTGGCCAAATTTGAGCCAACAACTTGAGTAGCCAAGTTGGATACCATGGCTTGCTTCGGGTGATGTAGTGAAGAGTCATATTTTGGAGGGTTTTGAAAAGTCAGAAGGTTTCAACCTTGTAATACTAATATGAAATTGGTAAGTTATTCTTCTTGAAAGTTGCGAAAATTATCCATTTCATCAAGGTACTTTTTTTTTTTTTTAATTTTGTTTGTAGTTTCTAACTTAATATATATTATCATTCTTATTCATTGTCCCTTTTCCACGGATAAATAATACTTAAAAGGTACTATGTCTCATTTCTCAGAATTGTAGTGTCCAAGATCATGAACCATTAACCATTGAGATTTATTCATGATGTTTCTGATCTTTAAACTTGGAGTCTTGTCTTGTTACAGTAAGTACATAAATGTATATAGAATCCATGTTAAACACTGATTCTTAATCAGCATTGAAACCAATTATAAACTGAAGCATGTAGCCTGGCCCCTATACATATAATCGCAGTTCGTTCCAATTCTGCTTCTTGATTGTCACAACATGGATTTTATTAGGCCAGATAAAAGGTATCGAATTCACAACCTGGAGATGATCAACACTTTAAATTATATACCTACAGATGTATTAACAAAGATTCTGCTAAGATTTTCTCTGAAAATATTGATGCAATTCAGAAGTGTTAACGAATCCTGGTGTGCCCCGAATTCAACACCTTCACTGGGTATAGCCCCACGATCTGGAGGTACCGAATCTAAGTGATCCACTGATTCAAGTAACTGGTCCTATCAACGGCATCCTTTGCATCATGGATGGTTCTGATATTCATGTTTGTAATCCTGTGTCTCACAAATCAGGAGGCTTCCAGCTTCCCCCTTCTGGTTCCTCAAGAATATAGGACAAGAATATAGCGCTCACGGGAATTTGCATCATTCCTCATGGGGGTATGAATTTAGCATTATTGCCTACAATGTTTTTAGGCTTGTGAGGAGTCTGCCATAGGATAGATAAAGCTTTGTTTGTGGTTTAATAAGAGCTGACAAATAATGACATTCGAGTTTGTCTAAAGTTCTTAAATTAATATGAAATTTTCATATTGTTATATGCCTTGGTAAAGTTGATCTTTATGGTTGATTTTACAGGTTTAGTTTTCCATTGGTCTTTGCCAGTATAGATAAGATGCCTTCCTTACAATGGTTTGTTGAAACCTATACCAATGAACCCAAATTTGTAGTGATATGCTCCTCTTACAATTTAAGGTAACATTCGTTCTTCAATTCAGAAAAAACCTGAAGTAGTTGCCGAACAACAGAAGTAAAATGTATCACTTCGAATATTTCTTGTTTAAAGCACATCTTAATTTGTTTCGTGTTAGAATTTTTTTTCCTATCAAATGGATATAGTTGGATTACATGGATTATCCATGTAAAACCGCCATTTTAACGAGTTAAACTGGATAATCATTTAATACTGATGATTAAATTTTTCTCATTCAAATCCATCTAAAGTGTTGGCTTTGATTCATAGCGTCGAATGGAAATCAATAGTTTAACTTAATCCTTTTATTTTCCATTTTATTTCTTTCTCATAACTATTGTAGATCTCCAACATATATGCTAATCAGTAAAAGGTTATTCTCTGCATTTCATATTAATCTTTGTAGAAAGCGGGAAGTATACATTATATTAGCTACAAAGATCATTGTTGTGGGTAGTAGTAGAGCCAAGATAATTTTTTAGCAGAAGCACAAATAAAAAAAAAATTAGGTTTTGCAAGTAGAAGGGGGCAATAATAATATTCAAATAACAAGTAATTGTATCATATAATATCAGTCAAAAGTCAAACTTATTGTTGAATATTGCATACTAACCTTAAGAGAATGAGGCCAAGGGTTCTCATACTCAGCCCGCTATTTTAATACATATCATTATTACGGTGCAAACCTGTGATGCTGAATATGCACGCGTTTTAAGTGAGCCCATTAAGGCCCACCTTTAATTCCTAGCATGAACCAAGTGATTGATGCACATTAAAAAATGTTTCTAAAGAAATTTGTTTACAAAACTTAATTTTATTTTTTGCAATAAATAAAAATTCAAGCAATATTTATGTAGAATTAGTTTTAGTTTTTTTGATGGATAATGCAATTGTGGAAAACTGATAGAAGGTCCAAAAAGTTTAGATAATGAAAGGTAATGAACTGAGTGGTATTGTGCTTAGTATCTAGTTGTTTAGATAATGGAGTGGGATTAGTTTCTTTTTATTATTTTTGTTTTGTTCAAATAGATTAGATAATTTACCTTTACAATTAAAGTAATATGATAGAAATTTTGAAATTTAACCATTACACACTAAACATACAATAGAAAATTTAAACAATTATCCTACTTTTTATAATGTATGGATATCATTATACATTACAATTTCAAAATTCAAAACTCTCTAAAATACCCCGATCAGGGGCATCATATGTTCCATTTGAGTCCATTTGAGGGTAAAATTATTATTTTAAATTTTCATACCATATTCCAACTTGTTTACACCCTACCTAAATTTATTCATACTATACTCCTACTTGTTTACACTTAGGGATAAACTGTGATGCCCCCACTTCTCCCAAGGGCGAACCCAAGGGTATCCGCAGAACGTCTGCCCAGCCCTTGTTGGGGCTCACTACAATCCATAATTCAAAAATTAGAAATACTTCAAATATTTTCAATATATAATTAAAGTACTCCAAAACATTTCATACTTAAAATTAGATAACCTTCAAGTTTAAATACAACCCAAAAGAATATGTACTAAAGTCATTTGCTATAATACAACTTAAAATCTTCAAAAGAAAATAATCTAGTACTATTCACGAGCACTCTCGGTCTTGAACCCTGTTAAGGAAAACAAAAGCGTGGAATGAGCTAAACAACCCAGTGAGATTCCAAAACACACTAGCAGTTCTAATAAATTAAATAAATTAACCATAACACATATATGGTTCAAGGTTTCACATTGGCACATTAAAATGAGACATTTATCATTGTATAGAAATAAACACTCATTAAAAGGATACGGTGTTCACGTGGAACCATTTCGGTCAGCATCACCTTATTACTCCAATAATTTCCCTGGTTGTCTGGCCATCACCTTATCCCTCCAGTGGTAATACTCGAGTATACCGAAACGGTGGCCCAGGGTTCCAACCTACCCGACCGAGTCCAATCCTGGCTCGAGCAGGTTAGTAACCAAGGACAGGATCCAGTTCAGCTTAGAGCTTACACCATGCGCAAGTAATCAAGTAAATCGGTAAACGGTAGTAGTTCACGGTTAACGATAGAAATTTAAGGTTAAACGGTAGAACTTTGTCATTTTAGTAGGTCGAGTGAGATAAAGTACACATTTGCCGTAAAACGGTGAACAATTTCATAGGAGCAATTATAGGTAGCACTTAACACTTAAACACATAAGGAACACCCACCAATTCAAAATAAGTGAGTAAAGAAAGTCTTTAATGATCCATTTCGGGATTCTCTTCGAGACCTTCTTGATCGCCTGAAGAAAAGTGACCAACAATCACTCTTACACTTTCACAAATTCCTTATCAAACAAGGAAGAATGCACACTTGATTTAGATTCAATTCAACGTCTTTATAAGAGTTTCCTTTATCGAAAGTCAAGATTCACAAGTGAGGAATTTAAAGTTACTAAGGAAACATATATCTTCCATGAAATCGGGTTCAAAACGATATATCAATATCAAGATGAGAAGTCAAGTTCCCAAAATTGCATTTTCTAAGAAATCGGCAAATTTCAGCTTTGCATGCCAAACTTATAAAAATCAGATCTTGCACTCAATAAGTCCAAAATTGGAAAATTTACACCGTTAGAAACTAGTTTCAAAGTACTAAAAGTTCCTAGAAGACACCTTTCCAAGATTCTAAATGGAAGGCATTCAAAATTTCAGCTCAAAGTGGCTGATCTGAGTAAGCAAGGCAGTTTCAGTCATGCTTTTCGGCAATCTTTGGAAATTCGGAAAAATTCACAGAAAGTGAACTAGCCTTTGAAATTTGTAATACACTACGAGTTTCTAACATAGTTTCAAACAAGACAAATGGAACTAAATTCAGAGTTTTGAGCATTAAGATATCATAGCTTAAAGTCGGCTGACTTTTGTACACTATTCAGAAATTTTCCAGATTTGAAGAGCAAACTTTGAGACATCATTTGGGTATCGAAATGGTCTTATAATAATACCAATTTTGGTACACTAAAACTTCCATATGAGAAATACCTGTCTATAAAATTTCATGCAAAAATTCATAAGGGAAGGTAGTTAACAAAATCACCAAAGTTCGGAAAATTTCCAAAGCTAATCTGCCTTCTTGTTTTCTTTCCCCTTCTAAACATTTTGCACAATGAAATCAGTCCCATTTTGGTTCATTTTTTAAACCAAGGTCCTATAACCACTTAATAGGCAATATATGATTGATTGACATCAGAATTTTTGAAACAAAACGTCCCAAATCAAACTTAACCATTCGGCTAGCAAAAAGAGAAAGATTTCCAGATTTCCAGCTTTGTCACAGTTTGGAAATTGTACCATATCTCACTCAATACTACTTGAAATTGAGAATGGTCAGTGGAGTTGAAAACTAGATTGAAAATTCTACATTTCATTAGAACAAGTCATTCTCAAAATCAGTTCACAAGTGGTTCGAATTCAAGCCTCAAGTTACAGCTTCTCATTTCCATTTCGGGTGAATAGGCTGAACAGAACAGGAAACTTTGGTGAACTACTACAGTTCACTCAATTCGAACTAAATGTTGAGTTTTATACCGTTGGAAAGCTACAAATGTCTAGTTTCAAATGCGACAAACGGCACTCAAATTTGACATCTGTACAATGAGATATGTTCGATTAAAGAAACACTGTTTGGACTGCCTGGACACGTTTTCCAGATTTCTTCAAGTTTCGAAAATTCAATTTTTTTGCTCAACCAATTCAAATAATTTTTGGTAAAAACTTTCTACACATAATATATGACATATATACATCAGTTTCACAGTTATTGGAGCATCAAAATTTTGAAATCTAGGCACGGCAAAAACAGGACAGATTCGGCCATCACACTTGCACCACTCTCCTCCGATGTTTCCTTCAATTTCTAACCTTAACACTCATCACAAACACACTAACACACATTTTAACATCATGGAAGTCCTTATATAACCAAGATAGGAGTTCATAGAGCCCACTTCAACCAATCCAATCCAAATAAACAACAACAAGAAGGAAGCTACAAGCTTTAAAGCCAAGAATGAAACTCTTTAAAGCCAAGAAATGAAAGATTGGATGAGTTGAGGTGTATACCTCTTGAACCCTTGAAGAACCAGAAATTTTTTATCACAAAAGCTCCAAGAAAACCGTCAAGATGAAGTCTTCCACCAAGTTTAACCTAATCTCTAAGTGATATGTGAGTTGTGTGAAGATTTAGAGGTGAAATGGTACAAGATTGGATGGAGTTTTCTTTCCTTCTTCTTCCTTGGGGTTGCTGGCCGAAAAATGGAGAGAGATGAGAGAGGCTTGTGTGATAAAACTTGGGGAGAAAGAATGGAATAGTAGCCATAAGTGTTGGGCAAAAAGTCAACTCTTAATAGTTGTCGCGCGCGGGTTTCGTACCACAATTTTCTCTCTTGTTTATTATACTTGTGAACTAAACCTCCAGTGTACTTCCTTTAACACTATAATTATTCACTCTTAGTAGTCTAGTATAAGTTTCTTAAATCTCCACTTAGCCGCTCTAACCCAAAACACGCGTACTTACATGAAATACGCGAACTTACGAAGCGCGCGCGAAAAAATTGAAACTCAAGAAAAAGTCATGCACTACTAGGGTTATTAAATATAACTAGGGCAATTAATTATAAAAAAAACTAAATTAAGAATTAAAAACACGAGTCCTCACAACCTCTCCCCATTAAAAGAATTTGGTTCTCGAAATTCATACCTTCCACAACCTCAGACAATCCTGAACCTTGTTGTGTGATCATTTCATATGTTCTTGTAGATGCCACTGGTCGGTTTCCTCCTCCATTGACTTGTCGAGAGATAGTTCTATTTCCTTGTTGAGTAGTAGTTCCTCGTGGATACCTCTTTGGACAGTCGTGAACTTTATAGTTGGTACTCCCACATCCCATACACTTCCGCCCCTTCACCCAGCAGTTTTCTTTAGTATGATTCGTCCTTTCACAATATCCACAGGTCAGATGAGGAGTGGTGACTTAACTTGCCTGTGAAGTTTCCTCTAATTGTATCTGTTCTACTGGAGTTTCTCGCGACATAATCCCTTCTGATTTCTTTATCATGAGTTGTGAAGGAAATGCTAGTCTTACTCCATCCACTCCTTTTCTAACTTTAGGTGGCGGTCCAATTTCTCTTGGTCTACTATCGGATACATTTCTTTTCCTCGCTTAAAAGGTTCTCAGTTGGGATTTTGTGCTCTCTACCCTTTGTACCTTTTCAAGAGCGTTACTAAATGTTTCAATCTGTGCTGTGGCAAGAGTAACTTGGATCTCTAAATTTAATCGTTGGATAAACCGTCTTATTCTCTTCCATTCCGTAGCCATCAATTCTGGAGCATATGTAGATAATTTCGTGAATTGTGTTTCATACTCAGCCACACTCAAAGTTCCTTGACGAAATTTTATAAAATCATCTTCTCTCTTTTCTTAGACTAGTGGAGGGAGAAATTTCTCATTAAACTCTCGTACAAAGTTTATCTAAATTCTTGGAATTTGATCTCTTTCCCACTTGTTTCTTATAACATTCCACCAAGATCGAGCTGTTCCTTTCCAAGCGTTGGAAAGCTAAGGCATAGTACTACAACTTCTATGTTTTGTCCAAATGCTAATTCAGTACAATTCAGGGTGAACAGACGCGATCAAACTGGTGAAATGTCGAAACTGTCCCTCACGTTCTACCTATGGTAGTCAGGGGTATTTTTGTCTTTTTACATACTACAGTACTCAGATTGAGCTGAAATTTTACAGACAGGTATAAAACATCATTCTCTACAACTTTCATGTTTTAGACTAAACCTAATTTGGCCTCTAACATGGTTAAATAGAACCGGGCAGAACAGGGTATACCTTAACTTCAATTCTGGAAATTTGCTACAATCAAGATATAATTCCCATTTCTGGTTTAAAACCATCACTACCACCTCTTATACCAACATATATACATCATACACCATCCATACAACAAGTATGAGCAGGGTATCATTCAAGCCCTAACTCAATTGCATCATTCCAATCATCCAAAATCACTTAATATAAGCATTATTATAACCGCAAATACAAGCTACTAAGCAATTCGAACATGATTAAAGGACAAAGAAAAGTGTGGACAGCCATATTACCTCAAAACAAAGCTTGCTAGAGTTATCCTCCATTTCCCCTTGAAATTTTTTGGTTCCTTAAGCTTCCCAAGCTCTTAAGTTGTAAGCTAATCGATTTAGTTTCTTATTTTCACTCAAACAAAGCTTGATTCTAGATGAAATTGAAGTTTCTTTCTCTTGCTTTTTCTCTCTCTCTCTCTCAGCTGGTATGGTACAAAATGAAGAGCATTTTGAGTAGTTTTTAGTGATAAAAATGGTGAAAATTAGTTGGTCAATCAAGCCATGGATGATCGCCACTTGTCACAACCAATTTGCATCTCACTTTTTTTTTCTTTTCTCTCCTTTTTGAGTCAATAATTTCGGCTGCCATAAGGGATATTTTGGGGCTGATATTAATCACTTAATAGCAAGGAGATTAAGATAATAAAGTAGTGTTTAAGTGGTGCACTCACTCGGTAACAAACGGTACCCGTCGGTTCAACCCGTTTTTTCTTAAATCACGCGTACTAGGGTTTTCACTTATAATTCTCTCACTTATTATTCTCACTTCCAATCACACACTTAATATCATCTAAAACTCACTCTTAATCACCAAATTTGATCCACTCTCCGTACCGGATGGTCACACTACGGATAGGCGTAAAAATCTTAGTTTACCCTAACGATGAATGCAAAAGGGAAAACTCTTAATTTTATTCTTTATTCTAAACATCGGGGATGTAAAATGAGTAGTATAGCTATTATAAAGGAATAAATGCCAAATGAAAAGGAATTTTAAGAAAATATGAGGAATTTTGCAGTTCCAGTGATTATAATTAGGGTTTCGATTAAAAAATGAGAGATTTAAGAAAACCAATTAGTTACAAGTAAACTAGGGTTTTTTTGTATCAGAATTTAGGGTTTCTCATTTTTAAAACAAAACAATGTCTTAAATAAAGAAATCGTAATATCCTCTTGGAGACTAACAACAATAGTATCCTAAAAGTTAGGGTATCACAGTATATGTTTAGTAATTCAAATGTGTAAGCCTCATGAGAGAGAAAATTTTTAGAAATTGGAGGAAACCCAGTAGAAAAGAGACCTCGAGTTTATTTGTGAGCAAGGGTTAGAATTTCAAGAACGAAATTCTTTTAAAAGGGAGAGAGTGTGAGGCCCCGCAAATTAAGTTCTTATCTTTTATCTTGTTTTTCTTAGTTGCCTTGAATTTGTAGTTGTTTTGATGATTGAGGTGTGTTCTTATCCCTATTACTTTATTTACCTTGGCGCATGTTTAATTTGATACATGTTAAATTTTATAGTACATGATACTAGTGTGATCGACTAGTGATGTACGTGCGATAAATTTGGAGGATTAGAGGGAGTTTTGCGTAAAAGAAATTATATAACAAGAAGTGTTAAGGATTAATTAGAGGGGCATTAGATGTGTTAGTGATTAGAGACAAATAGAGAGGCAAGAAGATAGACAATACATCTTTCCTTGACATTTGTCAATTAGCCAACCAAGCTTGACCAACCAAGTTTGACTAAAACCATGTTTTCTTCTTCTTATCTTGACCAAATCTTTTTGTTTTCATCATTTTCTTCTTCTTGCACCATCATGGATGAAATTTTAAGAGAGGAAAGGGAGAGAAAACACAAAAAAATTCAGCCTCGATCTCTTGCTTAAATCATGAAGAATCCAACGAAAAATCCTAATCTACTCCGATCAATCTTGAGGTAAGTTTGGAGAGAAACTTTTGGTAAAGTTTTAGATGAAGAAAATCTTTCAGCCCTCTTGATTTACTTGTCATCTTTGGTTTGGAGGTAAAGAGTTGAATTTGGCTAGAAACCTTAGTTTTCTCTTCTTATCTTTGATTTTATTTGAGGTTTGATGTTATAGAAGCTAAAAGAAGCATGTTTGTGGTAATTTCATGGCTTTGCTAGGGCTTGTATGTATATGTGATTATGATGGATTTCTTGTTGAAATTTTGCCTTATATGTATTTATTGTTATGTTGGTGATGAAACCTTATGGATTTGTTAGGTAGGTTTGGTTGACAAATTACGAAATTAATTGGAGGAATGTTTGAAAATCCATTGGAGAAAATTCTGTCTGCTGGCCGAAATTTAGGGCTGAAATTGCAGCCTTGATTTCTAAATTTTCATGATGATTTTAACTCAATTTTGCTCAAAATACTTTATAATATGTTAAGTTATAAGTATGTGTTAGATTTGAACCAAAATCATGAGTTTTAAGTGGTAAGAACACCATTTCTTTCGCTGTTTTCCTGGCTGGAATTCTGCTCAAAGCTGACCGAGAGAGAGAGAGTGACTTTATATAGCTTTGTTCTTGGTTTTGTGTGATAAACTTGGCGTATTACTGCCCTAAACACATGATTAGACAGTTATCCTGGTATGAGTAGTGAATTGGAGTGGAAAATGAAAGGTTTTAAGAGGTGAACTACCTTGTTTTTCTTTATTGTTTTGCTGCTGGAAATTTCCGTAGGAAGCTCTGCACAGATTTGGAATATTGGTTATAACTTCATGTATAAAATTTGGAATTGAGTTTCGTTTGTTGCGTTTCAAACTAAATTCAGAGTACTTTCTACCGTAAAAATTTCAGAATTTGTTTTAGTTCTTATGAATATCTGTGATTTTTCAAAGTTGACTGAATTTCCAAATCTGTTCTATTTTTCTATCTGATGAAGTAGCAACTTGAGACTAGAATTTGACTAAATTGTGGATAGAATCTTACAAATGTGTCTTCTGGGAAATTGTAATTCTTTAAGTCTATTTTCCAACAGTATAAAGTTTATAAATTTTAGATTTAAGAAACTTGAGATATATTTTTTCAAATAACATTGCGAAAAACTGGAGAAAATTCTATTCTGCAAAAGTTGTTCTTGCTTTCATTTCCAACTTCAAGTTGGAGTTGTAGAACCATTTTGAACTTGGTTTTATGATTGGAATTGAGATAACTTGATTGGTTTGGAAGTGTTTTCCTTTGAATATGGTAGCTTGGAGTAATGGACCTCATGACACTTTACATACTTGATTTTAGGACTTGAAGGTGAGGCCGGAAGTGCTCCTAAGGCAAACACTTAAGTTTGTTGCCGTGGTGAGTGTTCCAACTACATGTTCCCTGCTCATTGTTGTTAGAAATTTGCTAGACACTTGATTTGATATTTCACAGGCGAATGTGTACTTTATCGCATTTGACCTACCTTGACTAAACACTAGATATCTCATTCATGTATGTACAAGTAACTTAATTTGCATGTGACCTATATATTGACTTGAAATACTTGAAATGCTTGAAAATGTGACTTGTTGGGCATTACTTGTGACTTGGTCATGGCTAGACGAGTGTGTCCTTATTCGTACTCGACTTCCATGAACGTGAAAAAATTGATCTTGCGTACAGATTTATATGTTTATGTGCATGGTTGTAGACCGACTGCATTCCTCTTACAGCGGTTGAACTGTAGACCGACTGTATTCCTCTTGCAGTAGTTGAACAGTAGTCCGGCTGCAGTCCTCTTACAGTGGTTGAATTGTAGACTTGCTGTATTTCTCTTGCAGCTGTTGAACTAGGCCTTAAATCCTTATCCGAAACCTCAAGTAAGTGAAAACTTGAGTTACTAATGCGTATGCATGAATGTAGATCGGTAACAACTAAACGGAATCCTGGTTGGACCTCTTGTTTAAGACCAACCTCAGAGCGGTTTGGTATGTTGGGCAATCTTGGGTAAATGATGAAATTCCTAACCTGTTTACTCCTAATTGGAATTCCTGATTTGAACTTGTGACATTTCTGAATACGGAGCGTTTAGTGACAACTAACGTCTCCAATTATTACCTACGTGAGTGTTGGATGACAGCCAACTGCTCCACTCTTGAATACCTGAATACTTGATTCTTGAATACCTGGGGCTATAAGCCCAACCCCATGACTACTTGGTCAAATTGAGCCGGTAAAGGGTTTGGTCGAGGAGATTGATGAACCATGGGTACTTTTGGTGTTCGGACTTGGTTGGGGGATGATCAGTGGATAGAGATTGACATTTAGTGGTGATCTACGGACATTATAATTTTCTAGTTGACGGAGAGTCAACGAACCTTGAACAAGCAGTTGTGGAACCTGCTCCTGAGAGTAGCCTATATCATTTTGACATAATTGTGTTCTTTACGGTATATTAATGTATGATCTATTTGGTTACCTGATTACTAAACCATATGTCACGGTCTGCTTGACTATGACTTGTTTTTAGATATCCTGTGAATAGTATCATGTATGCGACTTTACTTGCCTTTTTTTTTGGAATCTCACTAAATTTTTAATTCATTTTATGAATTTATTTTTCTTACAGGGATGAGAACATGAGAGGTTGAATTGGAGAAGGAATAGACTTTGCCTAAGTTTTATTAGTTTCTCGTGTGAGCACTCTTTAGAATTTCTAGGTTGCTTGCGTGGTTTTGATTTTGTAAATTCGACTCCGTGGCTATATTCATAGATTGTACGGGGACATTTGAAATCCATAACTATACACATTGAAGGTTGTATTTGTTATCGCCTTTATTTTTGATGTTATTGTTCTCAAATTTTGTAGTGCGTGATCGAATCCTGACAAGAGTTAGGCAAGCGATCCACCAAACCCTTCGGTATGCCCTAGGGGGAGGTGGGGATGTTACATTAATAGTCATTGCAAAACAGAGTCTAGCTAAATTGTGTTCTCTTGAAGGGTACTATATAAATATTAGCATCAGAACACTGTAATGAGATTTTAGGATAAAAAATTGTTTTCCAGTATGATTTCTAATAGTAATGAGTGCTTCAATTACATTAGCAGTAAAATCAAGTGACAGGTATCGAACCTGTGCAATAATAATAATGTTAATCCTAGTTGCCAACAAAAGCAGTTTCGAGTCAATTCTAGTATTGGAACAGGGACTCTGGATGTGCAATAGGTTACTAGATTCACCCTGATTTCGAAAAATTTGCTATATCTGATATACCAGAATGTATTTACGAGAACTTATTAATTTGTATATAGGGCAAGTTGGGTCGTATCCTCAGGGATTGGGAAAAATTTGCTCCTTTTCAAGCCAAGGGTAAACGGGGATTTTGAGAAATTAAGAGACCTAAAAGAAGGTATTATATCAAAGCAATGAAAATGTGAGAAATAAGTAATGGAAAAAGCTCTAGCCAAGGTTACACTTAAGAAGTGGTTTAGGCAACTGATCATTGATTCAAATATAATTCCAACATTCATTAATAAACAGATTTTTAATTGCCCATACGATCTAACAATCAATTCCTCCGTACTGTTTCGATAGTCAAGGTATGACCATTGACTATTTTCCTAATTTAGAAATAACCCTAAGTATGACCATATGATTTAATTCCTCAATTGCTTTAGAAATTAGAGAAACCCTGTTCTAATTAATAAACATGCTACGGGGGTTTATTTAAATTAGTCTATATGTTCCCCTGACACAAACTCAATTATGTTAGTTGTTACTGGGATGGGTATAATCAAATAATTACGGATTCAACTACCCCCATCAGCAAATAGATTACGTGATTAATTAAATATTGCACAACTATTCAATCATACACAATAATCATAGCCACAAAGAGCAGAAAACATACAAATACCAATGAATGAAGAAAGCAATTAAAATAATTTAGATCTTACAGTTATCATTGAACCAAATCTTCAGTTGTCCCTTGACTAGAAATAAAAAGTTAGTTCTCCATTAATGGAGAACAATCCACGTGAATGTTTTTTTTTTTTTTTGAAAAGAGACTCCCTGGGACTTGACTTCCACCTTCCTTTAAAAGAAAGAAAAGGCCAAAAAAACTAAAAGAGTAAAAGCCTCCCAAGAAGAAAGCTTGCAGAGCCGACAATATCAAATTTGATCTCCCGTGGCCCAATTGCCTTGCCTTATTGATTGGTTTCCTAATACCAATCAAATTCCTAAAGAGTTTCCTATCACAATTCAATTTCCTAAAAGCTCTTCTTTTTCTTGAGAATGATCCCATGAAATAAGGAAAGTCTCGGCAGCCAACAAATTAGAAATTTGACTTGGATTGGGAAACTGGCCAATATCAATCCTAACTTTTCGGTCTTGAGCAATGAGCTAAGGTGCGCCCACATGCAACCATCAAATTAATTGAAAAATTGCCCCTTTTTGTTACGTTTTGCTCTTTTTCCCTACAATTAGCACCATTAACCAAATATAAGTAGAATCCATCAATTAACGCAATATTTGGTAAAATAAAAGAGGGAAATAACCATAAAATTAATGACAAAAATGCAACCTATCACCAAGACAGATTAATCGTGTTCCATTGCATAAACCTTCTCTTGGGTTCAATTTTCTAAGTAATATAATTAGACTATTGACTTTTAGAATCAGCTTATGCAGTGGCAGGCTTGGAGGTTCTAATGAATGCAAAAAGTCTTCATGCCTGCTTGTTTTGATTGGTCTATAGTTTCATCATAACTTAAATATTTATGTTTTGTGCCAGGAAACAGTGTCATCAGGAGATTGTTTATTTCATGCACAAAATCATTTTTAGTAGTTAGTATAGCTCTGTTAAGTGTATGCAATTAGCATGGACCAAAAGCTGTGAGGTCAGGAAAAACGCTACTTATCAGAGTAGAAAGTGAGGATCGATCATCAACAAAAGGTATAGTAAGATGGTGTGGCAAGACTATTTTGAAGTCACCAAAATAAGGCAAAGTTCCATTACCAGGACTCAAAAGAAATTCTGAGAATAATTTATCTAAATGTGCACACATGTTTTCAACTAAGTGGAGCTTTTCAAGATAGTTCCAAACATAAGATTTTACCAAACTGGCAGAAATATAATCTTCTTTGTAACCTTTGACTACAACAGGTAATGTTTGACAAAAGTGGCCACCAAATGCTACAACTTTGCGAGATGACTTTTATTAGCATTAGATGAATAGAAGTTGGCAGGCTAGTTACCTCTAGTTGCTAGACTTATTTACTTTCGTTTCCGCTGTTTCAATAAATGTACGAACATCTTGAATATTCGTAGACTTCCTTTTATATGTAATTCGAACCGCGCTTTATTTGTTTAAATTATTTAGTACTGTCAAGTTAAATTAGTTAATGTAGCCTTGTATTCCTGGGTGGGACTTGGGAGTACGGCGAATGTCATGTGACGGGCACGTGCGGGCTCGGGGCGTGACATTTTTAGTGGTATCAGAGCCTAGGTTCGGGATAAGACCATAAGATCAAATAATTCAAGAATTAAGTAATGTAGGTAGTGAAGTAGGTTTGAGAAAATCTGTGTACTGTAAGAGGGGGGAAGCAGCACTGATGGTATTCCATTTGATATTATAGGAGATGGCCGAACCAGTGCATGGGGAGCAGGAGCATTGCGACTGCCCAGTCCATTTGACAGGATGTGACGTGGCTCGTCTTAAGAAGAGACAAAGATTTTATAGGGACAGTTTCCTAGAAGAGTTAGAGAGAGCCACGGACGGAGCTAGGAAGGCTTATGCGTTGAGTGACCGAGTAGCTGACCAAAGGCAAGAGATCTCGTCGCTGATAGTGTCGAGGGAGCACATGAGACAGGACATGGAAGGCTGGCGTGGAGAGGCCCTCCGTCTGCGGGAAGAGGTCATTAAGCTGAAAGCAGATATGGAAGTGCAGAAAGGACTAGCTGATATGTATAATGAAGGGTTTGAAGAAGTAGCTTCCCTACTCCAGAATCGACAGGATGAGTACGAAACCCTAGCGGTGAAATATGGAAAGAGAAGGCAACACGTGATGAACTGGGTAGCTGACCACCAGCCCCTTGCGCCACAGATGCCTGGGTGGGATCACCTGTGGCCTGATAGTGATGCAGAGATAGAGGAGGACCCTGAGGACATGCCCATGGAGAATCAAGAGGGCATAGAAAATGGAGCAGTTGAGGATGCGGAGGAGTAGTAGAGTTGGCTAGGAGAGACCACATTTAAAGATTCATTTATGTTAGTAATTGTAGGGATATTAGCCCAAGAATATCAGTAAGGTGATTAGCGATTAATTGCATAGATTAGCTTCCATCCAATTATAGGTTATAATCAAATGGTTTGGATTCAAGTTCGTTAGATATTTTCTTTTGAAATAGTTAGAATATCGACTCTGTTGTGTAAGAAGTCGGTTGCTCTGCCGTTCAGAGTTAGCGATATGAAACCTCTTATTTAAATATTCTGAGTTATTTATTACTATTATAATGTGTTTAGTATAACTTTTCGTCCATGTTATTTTAAGAATAGTATGGATACAGCGCATAAGTAGGCACCCCTAACTGAATCGTCTTAAAAGTGCATATCCTTATAGATGCTTACTTATATATATACATGTACTTATAATAATAAATCGGAATAAAATGCTTACCTAGTTTGAAAACTCATTTGTGTGACTTAGGAAATGGCACCAAGCACTAGACGCAGCGGGAATCGCAATGGCAGTTCTAATGGTGAGGATGCCCAGGGTAATCATAACCGAGAACCATATCTAGGGAATAATAATCAGGATATGAGTTACCAAGGGGCTGGGTCAAGTGGGCATCAGCCTTACATGATGTTACCAACGGAGTTGGTGTCTGCCTTAACTGGAGTAGCCCAGGCACTGCAAGCCCAATCACAATTAGCACAAGTTCAGGCTGTCCAAACCCAGGGTCATGGACAGGGGGGAACCCAATCCTACTATGAGAAAATGAAGCGGGTCCATGTCCCTACTTTTGATGGAACCCCTGACCCGGACTTGGCCGAAAAATGGTTAGATGAAATAGAGAATAATTTTGCGCTTCTGCAAGTGCCGGAGGAGATGAAGCACCTAATCGTCAAACCCTTTTTGGTAGGAGAGGCCAATAAGTGGTGGGCAACTCTGGAACCTACAATCGTCCCACCAGTAAGTTGGACAAAATTTAGAGAGGAGTTCCTGAAATACTTTTTCCCACCTGCCGTGAGGATGCAGAAAATAGATCAGTTTGAAAATCTGAAACAGACACCGGGAATGTCTGTGGTGCAATATTCGAATAAGTTTACGGCACTGGGAAGGTTCGTGCCGTCGACCATGGCGGATGTAGAGTTAAAGAAATATAAGTTTGTACGAGGGTTGCTGAGTAGGATTCAAACTAGGGTGAATACCGCTTATACCCCTACGTTTAATGATGTATTGGATGCCAGCGTGAAGGCTGAGGCTGACTGCAAAAGATTGGACGTAGAGGGTGGAAATAAAAGACCTAGACTAGGGAATGAACCGACAATGTCGGGAACCCCAAGACCCGGCGGACGGTTCCGCCTGATTAAGAGAAGTCGTGGGCAACCACCGAAGGTAACTAGAGAAAGTACCTTTTCCACGTGCAAAACTTGTGGAAAGATGCATCGGGGGGAGTGCCGATTTAAAACGATTCCCACATGCAAGACTTGTGGGAAGATGCATCTAGGGGAGTGTCGATTCGGAACAGGAGCTTGCTTTGAATGTGGACAAATGGGACATAGGGCTATGAATTGCCCAAACAAAAGATTGGAAGGAGATAAGAAGGGCAATCCCACTGATAAGAAGGCAAAGGTGAACGCGAGGGTACATGCCATGACTGACGTTGAGGCAGAGGTGTCAGGCGACGTGGTCACAGGTATTCTTCTAATTAATTCTGTGCCTGCATATGTGCTGTTTGATTGTCGGGCTAGTCGCTCTTTTGTTGCTAGAAAATTTGCAAAGTACTTGTGCATGCCTTCTGAATGGATGGACCACCCCTACCGAGTAGCTGCTCCAGGAAATAAAATATTGGTGTCTCATACTAGGTATCCAAACTGTAGGGTGGAATTGGAGGATAGAAAATTAGAAGTGGATCTAGTGCAAATCAGCATGAGTGACTTTGACATTATCCTAGGAATGGATTGGCTAGCTAGACATTTTGCTCAAATTGATTGTAGGAAAAAGAGGGTATTATTCATGAGGCCGGACGAGGAGGATTTCTCCTACCAAGGAAATGTGGGTAATAGGAAAGTTCGTCAGTTACCCCTTCTTTCGGCTATGCAGGCGTATAGGGCAAAACGAAAAGGATGCGAGGCATATTTGGCTTATGTTGTAGATACGGAGCAGGGAGAGACGTCT
This sequence comes from Coffea eugenioides, assembly GCF_003713205.1. Lineage (NCBI taxonomy): Eukaryota > Viridiplantae > Streptophyta > Magnoliopsida > Gentianales > Rubiaceae > Coffea > Coffea eugenioides. Next base: position 36,158,714 of record NC_040039.1, read on the forward strand.
TTAGAAAAGATTCCAGTGGTGAAAGATTTTCCCGACGTATTTCCAGAGGACCTTCTTGGCCTACCTCCGGATAGGGAGATAGAATTTGAAATAAACGTTATATCTGAGGCGAATCCCGTATCCAAGGCCCCCTATAGGATGGCACCTGCGGAATTAAAGGAACTCAAGGAGCAATTGCAGGAATTATTGGATAAGAAATACATTAGACCCAGTGTTTCGCCGTGGGGTGCCCCAGTACTCTTTGGAAAGAAGAAGGATGGTAGTCTAAGATTGTGTATTGATTATAGAGAATTGAACCGAATCACAATAAAGAACAAATACCCCCTTCCAAGGATAGACGACCTTTTTGACCAACTGAAGGGAGCTAAGGTGTTCTCTAAGATAGATCTTAGGTCAGGATACCATCAATTGAAGATAAAAGTCGAGGATATCCAAAAGAGTGCATTTCGTACAAGGTACGGGCACTATGAATTTTTGGTAATGCCTTTTGGATTAACCAATGCCCCGGCAGCTTTTATGGATATGATGAATCGGGTATTTAAACCGCAACTAGACCGTTTTGTGGTAGTGTTTATTGATGACATTCTAGTATACTCTCCAGATGAAGAAACTCACGCTGACCACCTTAGGGAGGTCCTAGAGGTACTCAGAAGAGAGAAACTGTATGCTAAGTTCAGTAAATGTGAATTTTGGTTGAAGAGCGTGGCGTTCTTAGGACACGTAATATCAGGTCAAGGGGTGTCTGTTGATCCCAAGAAGGTAGAGGCAATTGTGGACTGGCCACGGCCCACTAATGTCACTGAGGTGAGGAGTTTCTTAGGATTGGCTGGATATTATCGGAAATTTGTGGAAGGATTCTCCACCATTGCTACGCCTCTCACTAGGTTAACTCAAAAGAGAGCAAAGTTTGAATGGACAGATAAATGTGAATCAAGTTTTCAGAAATTAAAGGAGAAATTAGTGTCAGCCCCAATACTTACCCTACCCTCTGGAACGGAAGGGTTTGTGATCTATAGTGACGCCTCTAAAAATGGTTTAGGATGCGTGTTGATGCAAAATGGAAAGGTTATTGCGTATGCCTCCCGCCAACTGAAATCTTATGAACAGAATTACCCAACGCATGATTTGGAATTGGCGGCAGTAGTATTCGCATTAAAAATATGGAGGCATTACCTGTATGGTGTACAATGTGAGGTATTTACCGATCACAAGAGTCTCAAGTATCTGTTCACTCAAAGAGAGTTAAACATGAGGCAGAGGAGGTGGTTAGAATTAATTAAAGACTATGATCTGACAATCAGCTACCATCCGGGCAAGGCAAATAAGGTAGCCGATGCCCTTAGTAGAAAATCGAGGGTAGTAAGAGAACCCACGGTAAAGGATCAGATGGAGAATTTTGAGGTGAAAATGGTGGACTCCACTGCTAAAATGCTAGCTGATTAAGGAAATGCAGCGCTCGGATGACGGGTTTGCAAAGGTTAAGGAAAAACTTGAATTGGAACCCTTTGATGGATTTGAGTTGAAGGGTGATGAGAGTTTGTGCAAAGATGGTAGGTTATGTGTGCCAAGAGATGAAGGACTGAAACAGGAATTGCTGAAGGAGGCACACAATTCAAGGTTCTCGATCCATCCTGGGGGAACCAAAATGTATCGAGATCTGAAGAGGAACTATTGGTGGAATGGAATGAAACGAGAGATAGCTGAATATGTGTCGAAATGTTTGGTGTGCCAACAGGTAAAGGCTGAGCATCAAAGGCCTGCCGGCCTATTGCAACCCCTAGAGATTCCCCAATGGAAATGGGAACACATGACAATGGATTTTGTGGTTGGGTTGCCTAGAACCATTAGGAATAACGATACCATTTGGGTTATAGTCGACCGATTAACCAAATCGGCCCACTTCCTACCAATATCGAACGGAATATCAATGGAGAGACTAGTAGAAATGTATATGGAAGAGATTGTATGTCTTCATGGTGTTCCAGTAAGTATAGTGTCTGATCGAGATCCTAGATTTACGTCTAGATTTTGGTCGACCTATCAAGAAGTCATGGGGACTGACTTGAGATTAAGTACCGCCCTCCACCCCCAAACGGATGGACAGTCGGAAAGGACCATACAGACTTTGGAGGACCTACTCAGAGCTTGTGCGCTGGACTTCACGGATAGTTGGGACAGGTTGGTGAAGCTAATGGAGTTCTCGTACAATAATAGTTATCATAGCAGTATAGGCATGGCGCCGTTTGAGGCATTGTATGGACGAAAGTGTAGATCCCCCTTATATTGGGATGAAGTAGGCGAGAAACTGATCACTGGCCCGGATTTGGTAGAACGAACTTTGGAGAAAATTAAGGTCATACGAGAGAGATTAAAGGTAGCCCAGGACCGTAACAAGAGTTGGGCGGATTCAAAAGGGAGACCTTTGGAGTTCCAACTGGGAGAAAAAGTATATTTGAAGGTGTCCCCTACTAAGGGAGTGATGAGATTTGGACGAAGTGGTAAGTTGAGTCCGAGATACGTGGGACCTTACGAGATACTGGACAAAGTGGGACCTCTGGCGTATCGACTGGCTCTCCCACATGCATTATCAAGGATACACAACGTGTTCCATGTCTCCCAACTAAGAAGGTATATACCAGACCCGAGTCATATTTTGGAAGACCAACCTGTCGAGGTGAAAGAGAACTTGTCGGTGGAGGAAGTTCCTTTAAGAATCGTAGACCGCAAGGATCAAGTGCTAAGGAGAAGAACCATACCCTACGTCAAAGTGCAATGGACGAACCATACCCCACGAGAAGCAACGTGGGAGCTAGAAGAGGACATGCAGAATAGGTACCCATATCTTTTTGATCAAGGTACGCAAGTTTCGGGGACGAAACTTTTCATAAGGGGGGTAGAATGTGAAACCCGCGATTTTTTGGCTCTGTTTTATTAGGGCATTATTGTAAACTTTCCAATTAATTAAAAGATAAAGTTTTTCTTTAAAAAAAAAAAGAAAAAAAAAAGGGGAATAAAAAAATAAAGTAATGGTAGGATAGGGTAAGGGGTACTAGTATAAGTAGCATTAGGATTAGGGTTTTATTGAAACCCTAGACAAAAAAATAAGCGCAACCTTACCTTTCTCTCATCTGCCTCCCTAGAGCAAGAGCCGTCAGAGAAGAGAGAAGGAGAAGAAGGCGTCACCGTCAATCGATCCGACAACTAGGCACCTAAACCTGTAAGTCCCGACTTCACACAAGTAATCTTCTCTTTTAAGTTTTAGTAGTGATATTAATCGTTCTAGGAAATCTTGCGGACATGTATTGTTGCTATATAGGTTTATATATATATGTTTCGATAAGATTCACATCTGGATTAATAGAAATAGGGGGGTGATTTTAATCCTGATATTATAGGGTGTTTGATTCTGTTTAAAAAAAAAAAAGAAAAAAAAAAGGGGGAAGAGCAGCGGCGGCTGCCGCTGCTCTGTTTCAGCTAGGCGTTGCAGAGGCAACGCCACAGGAAGAATACCAAAGGATTGGCCTTTCGGCCAACCCAAGACCGAAGCAAAACAAAAATTAAAAAAAAAAAAATTTAAGGAGGTTGTCGCCAGCACTTGCTGGCGACCATGAATAAAAGCCATGGTTGGCCTTTCGGCCAACCAATGGAAGCAGAGGGCCGCCAGCCTTGCTGGCGACCATTGTTAGTCAAAGATGGTTGGCCTTTTGGCCAACCATGGACCCCACCTGAGGAAAAATAAAAATAAATAAATAAATAAATAAATAAAAAGGGGATGCAATTTAAACTTGGACCAAACTATAGTATAAAATTTAGTAAGTTTTTAATAAATAAATTTTAAATATAACTAGTCCATTTTGATAGTATATCGTGAATATTAAAATTCAGGACCCAATTTAAGGTAATTGTTAGAATTGAAAGGTTAGTTATGTAAAAGTTATACTTAATTAATTGCGTCTATGATACTTAAATGAAAATCTAAAACATCTTAATCTGACCTTATTAAGTCAATTTAGACCATGTAAGGTAAGTTCTGAATTGTTAAACTAGATGCTTAAAATCATGATAATAATAATAATAATAATAATAATAATGAATGATTATAAATTATAAACATTTATAGTAAGATAACAGTCAAAATAATAAACATGTGTATGGATAATTATTTTATTTTAGAAGACGTCACGAAAGGGAAAACTTTCCAAATTAAGAAACTTTCTAAAAATAGGAACTTTCCAAAATAGAAACCACCCAATTTGAGGGAGATGGTAATAGGGTCCATTTAATGGCCTAGGTACGAATCTTATGCTTACTTAGAGGTTGTATATTCATGAGTCTATAGGAAGTAACAACTAATTAGGAAACTCATGCATTTGTTAGGTGCGGTACAAGGACCTAAAGTAGTTCCACTCAAGCAGCTAAGCAAAGGTAGGTGGTACTTACCCTTCTGAGATTTCAAATGTGCAAAATGAGATCCTTGTTTTCAATACTATTTTGTTGTGTTGACTCGAAAGGTGTTTGATTAAATGTTTTACTTGGATATTTATGAAAACTATATTTTACCATACAAAAATGGACCGTGTGACTTATTTGAAAAGTTCTGACATGCTCTTATATACAAAATGAGCCAAATCTTTTATGAAAGTAAAGATTTATGTATATGATATATGAAATGAATTTTGACAAGTAAAGCTCAGAGCAGTCATGGAATAGACGGTAGGGGCTATAGTCCTGTATAATCGCCATGGTAGCCTGGTATAGAGTCCGGCCGATTGACAAGGTCATGGTAGCCTGGTATAGAGTCCGGCCGATTGACCCAAATATGAATGAGACCAATCGGTAGTCATGGAACTTATTGGTCGCCCACCTAGAAGGGGTTCAATCTCTAGGTTGAGTACTCAGTAGCCGGTCATTACATGTACTTGTTATGAGCTGATATGAAAGAATGATTTATAAGCTGATATGGAATGAATTTATGAACTGATTTGAAATGAGGCTTATGAACTGATATGAATTGATTATGAATGGATATGACGGGGTTTGTGATTTGACGAGATGATTTATGACTTTACGATTTCTCATGTACAACTATCCATAAGATGCTTTCAAGTTTCTTGCCATCCTTTACTACTGATTGCTTTACAAATGACGTTACTTTCAAAATTAGGGATGTGAATGATATGCAAACGATTTGATTTGTACTTATATTTGTATATGTATCTACAAAACTAAGAGTGCATGGTCCAACAGAGGGGTAAATATTACCTACTGAGCGATGTGTCGCTCAACCCACTTCTTACCATTTTTGCAGATTTTGAAGAATATGAATTGGTTTACGTAGAAGACCCTGAGGATGACTTTTATTAGCATTAGATGAATAGAAGTTGGCAGGCTAGTTACCTCTAGTTGCTAGACTTATTTACTTTCGTTTCCGCTGTTTCAATAAATGTACGAACATCTTGAATATTCGTAGACTTCCTTTTATATGTAATTCGAACCGCGCTTTATTTGTTTAAATTATTTAGTACTGTCAAGTTAAATTAGTTAATGTAGCCTTGTATTCCTGGGTGGGACTTGGGAGTACGGCGAATGTCATGTGATGGGCACGTGCGGGCTCGGGGCGTGACAAATGTACCATAAGGGCAAACATCTAAAAAGCCACATTAAAGTTATATTATAAGGATAAACTATAAGAATAAGGATAGCAAAGTTAAGGTTACATAAGGATGGAAAGTTAAATATATTCCCCTTTTATGTATTTAGGTCACATGTATTGAGCACAACAACAGGAACACGAACACAGTGAAGGCTGAACACTGAGGACAACTGAGCCAGACATCTTGCAGGACCATTAAAATGCAATATCTTTGTTGGCCATTATAATGCGATTCTGTTTCTAATAACAGAAGGGATAGAAGGAGGGAAAAAATTATAGCGAACAACCTATTGTAGGCTATCTACAAGCAGAAGATGCAAGGGAAAAAGTGGACTGTTGAAAAGGGCACAATAACAAAGGAAGGCAAGCACAATTCGCATAAAATAGAGTAGCACAACACAGGCATAGGGAACAACAATGAGAATGCACAGAATGAGAGAAAAAACCAGAAGGGCCATCAGTTAACAAAATAATTACTATCAAAACCGGGCCAAAGGAGAACTATATCAAAACCCCCTTCCCCCTTTTATATATTGTAGATATATGTCTGCATATGAGGTTGATGGAATTTATGCACAACTTACCCCCTCATTTTTTGTCCTACCATATACTTTTCCAATCTTATAATTCTCCATCTTTGGAAACTAATCCTTATCCATTAACACAGCTTCAATCAAGGAAAACAAACACCATTTCTCTAGCTAATTTGTAACTGAATGTATTGCAGCAAAGTTTTTCACTCCTATGAATCATACTGTGAATCCTCAAATGCTCCACGATTGTACAGATTAGCAAAACTGTATAAACTAATTAACAAGAAAACCAAGCAAATCATGCATAGAACCCTTGCTGCAATTTTGCTAATTTCCTATGTAGATTCATCACATTCATTGCCACTATCAACAAGTTCAAGATGGATCTTCGATGCCTCCACCAATGAACGAGTGAAGCTTGCCTATGCCAATTGGCTAGGCCACATGGAAGCAATGGTGCCAGAGGGGCTCCACAAACGATCCTTGCATGAATTAGCATTGCATGTATCCTTGATGGGTTTAACTGTATTCGTCTCACATATGAAACCTATATGTTTACACGCTACGTAAATCTTACCGTAGCACAAAGTTTGAAGAATTTGAATTAACGAATGCCATTGCTGGGATCAAAGAAAATAATCCTAATCTTCTGAATGCCATTAATGTAGATGCCCGAAAGGCTGTCATCGAGGAACTTGGTTCGAATGGTGTAGTGGTGTTACTTGATAATCAAGTTAGCAAACCCATGTGGTATTGCAATGATGATGATGGCAACGGATTCTTTGGAAACATGTATTTTGATCCAAATGAATAGTTGCAAGGCTTGTCTTTAGTATCTATCAGGTACAAGGATACACAGACGGTATGTTTTTGTGTTTGTTTTTCCTAGTTTATTTTTATTTTGGTCCTTTTGTTGTGTAATAAAATAGTAGTAATTTCACACATAGTGTAGAATAGATTTCACTTAATTTTAGATTCTATTAACAACATACTAATTAATTGTGGACACATTTTTGTCCTTCTTTTTTCTAATTATTTATCCAATTTAATTTCACTTTTTCAATAAATAAGCAAACACACACTATGAGGCACATGTAATGCTCACCTATTAATTTTTGATTAAAACACTAACTCTTTTTAATTTATAGCTACTTAAGAAAAAAGAAAGAAAATTTATGTATAAAGGCATTAAACTTGTACAGGACAATATTGAAGTAAATGTCAACATCCTGTTTTTCACTGCAATAATTATCTTGAAAAGACAACCAAAGAATTATTTCCTAATATGTATCTCGAAAAAAGAACAACAAAGTAAGTGATTTTCACTTGAAGAAAAAATATAATTAAATGGATATGTACTTGTAAATTAAAAACAGAAAAATAAATTTTTTTTTCTGGAGATGTTCTCAAACCAAGTTGAATAACATTTTCTTGTGTGTCAAGAATAATTAATTTGGATCTTAAGTTCAGTTATTAATCATTTAGCTTTTGTAGCTGATTATCAAGGAACAAATTACGGATACAATTGTCCTATATAGAATTGAAATAAGAAAAACCAAAGAATTAACAAAAATTTGCCATCATAATATGCAGGTGATTGCAATGAGCTTAAGAAATAACCTTCGAGGTCCATTCCAGAGTGAGAGAGTTTGGTATCAATACATCGAGAAGGGTGCACAAACAATCCATAGCGGAAACCCTAATGTCTTAGTACTTATATTAAGATTGAATTATGATCTTGCTTTCCAGGGTCTTTGGGTAGGAGCTTGAATTTGAATATTGGTAACAAAATCGTCTATGAGGCACATAGGTACTCATTTTCGAAGGAACAAGGATCCTGGTGGGAAAACAAAAATTTAAATGATGTTTGTGCAAACATTACCCTAGAATTAGAAGAAAAAGTAGGTTTATTGATGAAGGGAAAGAACCTTGCTCCACTTTTTGTTATTGAATTTGGGGTTGATCAGATGGGGGAAAATCCATTGGATAACAATTTTTTGCCATGTTTTATGGTTTATTTGGCTGACCATGATCTTGATTGGGAACTCTGGGCTTTGCAAGGAAGCTATTACCTTATAGGTGGACACCAAGGTCATGATGAAACATATGGGTCACTTAATTCTAGTTGGAGACATCTTAGGAGTCTGGAGTTTCACTCCAAGATGCAGTTTTTACAACAAAAACTTCAAGGTATGTGGCATGGTTGAGAATTTAACATATAATTTGACTATTATAAGAGTAAAACAAGGACCTTTTTAATATTTTGTAACCAATCTTATTAGGACATGAAAACTAAAACTAGATGTTAGTACAATCACCCTATTGACTAATTTTGGGCATGTACTGACTTGTATATATTCTTTGACTTACTGAATTTTTAGGTCAAACTTGGGAGGACTAGTATTTCATATTGACAATTTACTTTTGGAATCGATCGAACTTTACTTTGATAGCAGAAACTACTATTTTCATCTCACTTTATTAGTCATGGCTAAAATTTTGAAAGACAATGCTTGAGAGGAGGAAGAGAAGAATTGAATCCCCCGAGCTTTCGAGACTATAACAATAGAGGAATTCAAGAAAATCTTGCAGGTATGTCTTTTGATGATGGCATGTGGAGGTTGAATGCTAAATTGGATAGTTTGATGCATTTTGTTGAGCAATATAGGAATGTTAATGTCTTGAATTCCAATTATATGATTTGTGTCCTGTGTGGAGGTTATCATATTGATTATCAATGTATGCAAGCACAACATGAAGATTACTTTGAGAGATTTGAGCATGACACTTCTTATGTTGATCACCATGACCCTAATTGGGGGTAATATGCATGATTATGGTTAGTATGATCATTGTGCTTCTAGTGATTTTCAAAATTTTTATGATTTCCCACCTATTGATGTCCAATATGATTCTAAACCATCTTAGGAATTGGTGATTGAGAAGTTGGCTAATACACCTTTTCTTGGAGAGTTAGAAAGAGCAAAATTAGCTAACCATTCTAAACTATCTTGGGAGTTAGTTATAGAAAAATTTGTCAATGAAATGGATTCAAAACTAGAAAAGCTAGCGAATGAGATAGACAACCGTTTTGCTAGGATAGAGGATAGAATGGAATAATTGACTTCATACTTTGGTAGAATTTATGACCAATTGCATGTTTTGCATGAAGTTGTGTTTTCAAATGAATGGAATACTAGCATTAATAGTAGAAATGTCATAAGTGAAGGTGAACTACATGTTGATGATCATGATGAATCTAACTGTGGTATTGATGACGAAATGCCCACTTTACGTATTAATTTTTTTGGAACTAACATTGAATCTCAAGAGATGAGTTTTAGTGGTTCATTTTTAACCTCTCTTGAGGAGTATTTAGAAAGTGCAGGTTCCAAAGATAAAATTGTCCAAGTAGTCCCTGCGGCAAGTCCATTGGTGAGTTCTCAAGTGATATACGAACAAAGTGATACCTATAAAATACTTGGGACAGGTATACCCCTTCCTACTCTCTTATCTTTTAAATATGTGGTTCATATAATAGAACCACCATTTGTTGATCTACTACGACCTGAGTCGGTGGACTACTCTTTGACAAAGCTTCCTTGACAATGAGGCAAAATATTCAAGTTAATGGCTATAGTTTGAAAAATAAAGGTAAAATGAGCACTTTCCATGGAAATTTGAAAAACAACGATGCCCAACCACGACAAATCACCTACTATACTAGGGGAGTATTTCTTTTTTTTTTTTTCCGTTTACCTATTCACATTGAGGACAATGTGTAATTTAAGTGTGGGGGTAAGGTTGGTTGGAATTGAATGCATTCCTTGGTATTCATGCTAAAATTGATATATTTGTTAACAAATTTGATAGTTGGTGATATTGGTATGTTTGAAATGTTGAATTTTTGGATTGTTGGCAGGAAGAATAGCCCAAATATAAGGGAAAATTCTATCAAAATTTTTTTCAAAAACTTTAGTACCAATAGTGTCGATGGTTGTGTCGTGCTTATTGTAAGAGATTATATGTAAGGTGTTTTGAAATTGTTGTTGTGTAGGTGAAGAATTTTCATTTTTAGGAAACTTAATGTTTTATAAAGTGGAGTTTATCATATTGAGATTTCCTTAAGTTTATGAAATGTATTGTTCTTGATTTGTTTATGTAAGTTGTGTGATTGGTATGATTGATGAATGTAAAACTTTTCTTGTGATTTTTCTCTTAGTTCTAGTTTTTACAAGGATCAAGTAATGTGTTTTTACTTTCACAAAAGAAGAAAATGAAAATGTTATGATTATTGATCACATATGCATCTACTCCAATGATTCGAAACACTTAGTAACCAGGGATCGGCATCTACAAATGTTGATCTTCATGTAAAACAGTGTTAGAATTAAGAATAGGCAAAGCAACGAGAGTTTGTGACTTGATCCAGTAATCGGGGGCATGCATCTACCAATGTTTGTCTTCGCGTCAAAAGACAAGTTCACTACTCGAGTAAAGTTTGATGAGAAACAAAAGAAAAAAAAGAGAAGAAAAAGGAATAAAGAAAAAACATGTGATCAAGGTATGAAAGTTTTCTTAGTTTCTTATCCTTGTTTATATAAGTTCTAAGGGGTGGTTACAAGTTTAGTTTTTATATTTATTAATTATGGTAGTTGCATGACAAGCATGATTAGATTAGGGATGATGCATTGTGTTGGATTTGATCAAATATTGGTATGATAAGCTTTCCTTTGTTTGATATTATAGAGTACTAGAATTGGAATCCAAACCTTACATAGTGATCATCTCTTTTGTACCTTTACACATGAGTCTCCATTGTATGCTACTCCACTACTTCGGATCATTGGTTTTGGATTAATTTTCTACATTGCTTGAGAACAAGCAATGATTCAAGTGTGGGGGTGTGACAAGTGTCCGTTTTACCTAATAGTTTATGTATATTTTAGTTTATTTATAATTAGTTCTGAGCTCCTAAGATAATGTGAGTAACCATTTTGGCAATATTTGATGTCTTTGTGTAACGTTGAGAAAACTTGTGAATTCATCCTTTTTTGTTGTTAATGTTTATCATATTTTGGTAGGGATGAAGAAGTAAGGACAATACGAGCCGTTTATGAAAAGACATCATCGGACTGGATGAGAGTATACGGGATCGGACAATGAACTTCGAGTTAGATCTCAAATCGGATACCTGCTAGAATGTTTTCCAAGAGAAAGAGTGTTGAGCACTATACGGCGTCGGATTGAGGGAGTGAAGTCGAATAATCGCACCAAATACTCGCCAGAGAATTTTTTGAAGAAGAGTGTTTAGCAGTATACGGCATCGGATAGTGAAATTCGCTTCAGATACCGCGTCGGATACTTTGGCAGGAAAAATCTGCAACTTGCACAACTTTTCATTCTTTTTTCTTGCAACATTTATGACGTTTTGGTAGCTACATATTGGGTCCAAGATATCAATTCTTGTCAACTTTATGTCACTCAATTATATCTTTTTTACTCTTCATGAGAAAATGAAACTTCTTGTGGAAGATTGGAGAAATCTTGAAGATTATAAATAAAGAAGTCTTTACTCTTAGAAGGAGCTTTTGGAAGCCTTTAGTTTCTAGTTAGTTTTAGAGAGGGAGAGAGCTCTGGAGCAAAAGAGAGAAACAAAAGGGGTTGTGTCTTGCCCTTTGAGGCAAGACACAAACCCACCACATTCATAGCCTTTTCTATTTCTCTTAGTTTGTAGGACTAGTTTAGGATTTGTATTATGTATCCATTCTTGTCAAAGCGGAGCAAAGAGGAAGATTGGGATAAAAAAGGGGCATGGTGGAGGCTTAAGTGACAAGGGTTATCTTCTTTCCCAAACTTTTTATCTTGTATTTCACTTCATGTATAGTGAATCTACTAGTTTGGATACTATGTTTGTGAGGACTTGAAATTCATCTATATTTTTCTTATAATTCTCTTATTTTGACTAAGTTAATTTAGAATTCCTTTTACTACTAATTTTCTTCCCTCGATAGTTGTAATATATAATCGAATCGAGAGATTTACTTTTACTTTTATAGTTAGAGCAAATTAGGGTTTTTGCTTATTTTGGTAGTGTGATCACTTGGTGAGTTGTGTGTACTAAATTTGATGGATACGAGAAAGTATTAGGTAAGAGGAAGTGTGTGATTAGGCGTGCTAATAATAAATTAGTGAATCATAAGTTACAACACAAGTACGAGAGAGTTAAGGAAAATAGGCTTGAACCGACGTGCACCGTTTGTTACCGAATGAGTACACCACTTGACCAATACTTTCTTACCCTAATCTTCCATAAATTTACACTTAAGTCAGCTACCATTATTGACCAAAGAAAAGGAAAAAAAAGGAAGCAAATCTTGAGCGACAAGGGTCGGCAATCGAAATGGTTGGTTGACCAAGACCATTTCTTCCTTCTTATCTTTCTTCTTGGCCAATTTTGTTTCATTTTCTTCTTGAGTTGGCCGACCCTTGGGAGAGAAAAACAAGAGGGAAGAAACCTCCAACTACATCTTGATTTAGCCTTGTTTGAGTTGAATCACGAAAACTAAACCGATTAAACTTGCATCAAGGGTGTTAGGAAGTTTGGTGTGGTGAAAGTTTTGGAAGAAATAGCTTGGTTCCTCACTTTCAAGAAGGTTTTGTAAGGTATAAGTCTAAAACTTCCCCTGATTTTTCTTAATCTTGCTAAATATACTATAGAAGATTTGAATCTTGGAATATTATGGATGATTTTCTAGTTTTGGGTGGTTTAGTGAAAATTTCAGCAAGGGTTGTATATTTTTCAGTTTTGATTATATTGTTTAACTAGGAAATGTTGGTATTGAGCTTGGATATGGAATTTGTGAGGTGATTAATGGCATGATTGTGACTTTTATCATTAAAAGATGAATTCCCAACTTTGGTGAGAAAATTCCAGTTTTGGTAGTGGTTGAATATTTGCTAGAAATGAGTTATATTTGGATATTTTTAGCCTAGATAAAGAGCTATCTTGATATGTTTATTGGTGGTGTTTGAATTGGGTTGATTGAGGAAAATAATAAAGCCTTAAATGCCTGAAAAAATGGATAAATACAAAGGGTATGTTGCCCAAATTTTCATTCGAGTGATAAGTGAGTGAACTTGGAACTTGAGCGGTGATTCGGGGATGAATTGGACTTCGGTTGTCTAGGGTATTCAAGTTTCCTTTAGTAAAGGTATATAAGTTGAATTTTTGCCAAAACTCGTACACTTTAAAAGGCAAAAGTAGCGACCACTATAAATACCTTTTCCTCGCTTTTTAGACCAAATTACGAACTTAAAAGTGTTAATCGTTTCTTTATCGAAACCAAACGAGCGAGTATGAATTTTCTAGAGTTTGATAAGTGAAATGAATACTACTTCAACGAATTTCATTTATTTACTTTTCTTTAAGCAACACTCTTATATTTTGAACCCTAATTGCTTTCAAACTATCCAATGATATTTTATCGCAGATTTGGACTCCAACCAAGCAGTTGTGTGAGACCCCGTAAATTTTCTCATTTTCTAGGTTTTATTCTATTTAATGGCATGCTTTTCTGTATTTTCATTATTAGGAAAATTTTCCTAGATAATTTTATGAGTAAATATAGTTTTAAGATGATTTTTCTAGTATTGGGTAGTTTTTGAGAAATTAAGCGCGTGTACCGGACGTGGGACCCGCTAGTGCGGAAAGTTCGGAAAAATTCGGCCAGTTAGATTAAGTTTTGAATACCGGATTTATTTTACCAGATGTTAAGAGATAATTAGAGGTTCCCAAATGGATTGGTGTGAGAGGAACAAAGTGATAGCCATGCATTAAATGGAGTGACAAGTGTCACTTGGAGATTCATTCTTCCATTTGACCACTATTCACCATTTTACCAAATAAATCAAAATTGACCAAAAATCCTCTTCATTTCAAGCTTCTTGTGGCCGGCCATCTTCAAGGGAAAAGAAAGGAAAACCTCTCCAAATTTCTTGCTCCAATCTTGCTCAATCCAACAAACCAACCGATCAATCTTGAATTTTCTCCATAAAAACCTTTAGTTTAGTGTTTGTGAGGTGATTAGTGAAGTGGTTTGGAAGACTAAGGTGCTAAGTTGTCTCCTTTCTTGAGTTGATAAGGTGAGTGGCTAAGGAACCCCTCTTTTCTATCTAATGATGTTTAATTAGTGGCTTGTGGTAGCCTAAGAGATGATTTTGTGGGTTATTTCATGATTTTGGTTGAGATTGGTGAATTTTTCTATTTATTCATGATTTTTTTGTTTTTATATGTTTAATATTGTGTGGCCATGGATGATGGTTGGGAATGGTTTATAATGAAGTTATAGTGCGTAAATTGTGGCTATGTGCGGAAAATTTCCGCTTTGAAAGGAAATTTTGGAATTAGGGTTTCAATTAACCCTATTCTGCCCGGTACTATTTCCCCTAGTTAGATGTCGAATTAGTCTTGGGTTAAATCATGAAAGTTGTATAGAATGATATTTTATAGTTACCTGCAAAATTTCAGTCCAATTGGAGTAACGTAGCCTTTAAAAAGACCGAAATACCCCTGCTGCCCTGTTTCTGTCCGAACCTGATAATCCGCTTTTGTAATTGGTTAGTTTGACTAGGAATACTACTGATTTGGTTGTTGATGTCTTCTTAAGAAATATAGCCTGGTCTCTTAGCTTTCGGATGGATTTGGAATCACTTGAATTGGACTTTGGTAGCCTGAATTATGGTTATTTAACCAGAATGCGGTTCGCTAACCTGTTTACGCAGTTTTGGTTTGGTACATAGCAATTTTGACCTAGTTGCTCTACAAACTGGACTGAGTGGCATTCTTCAACATTGTAGCCCTTTCTTTTAGTTTCGAAACGGAGTATATTGTACATCCATCCGATAATTGTAGTGCCGATTGTGTCCAATACGCTAAACGATGTCAAAACTATTTTTGGATTTTAGAGCTTAACTTTCATTTCCGGCCTTTTCCTAGCTTACTTTAGTACTTATATGTTCCAATGAAGCCTTATTTTTGATAGTATGTGGAATTGGTTTATGACTGGTAATCGGGTCTTATGTGCTTGTTCGAATATTTTAGGGCGTGACGGTGATTCAAGACGCTCTTTGGGCGGAAGTTTATGAAATTTCATTTGCTTGCTTGGTGAGTGCACTACTCACTCGCTTGTTACTATGTGGCTTTGGCTTTGTTATATTTGAACTTGATGCCTTGAATGCTTATTTGCACCGTTGAAACTGATTAAAGTGAGCATGTACTTGATCGCTCTCACCCCTTTTGTATTATATATGACTGTCTACTGTAGTACATGAATGGTACATGAAATACTGGGTTTGGTGCTGTTTGGACGAGTATCCAACGGCCATTACTATTACTACTGAGCTCAACCCCATTGGTAGTCGATTGAATCGAGCTAGCGAGGGCTTGGTCGTGAAAATTGACGAGCCATGGGGACTGTTATATGGAATCTTGTAGTATGAGACTCTCGATTCCGGTATACTCTAGTATTACCAAATTTATACTGTATAGAGTTCGAGCCCAGTAGGGGTATGTTGGGTGGAAGGAATGGAAGTAAAGTGGAGTCTACGGTTGGTTACCTTGTAAACATTAACGGAGGGTCAGTGAAATCCGATCAAGTATACAAGCGAGGAAAGGGGCTCTTGAGAGCCGTCCGTATCCTTTTACCAATTCTATTGATGTGTGCTCTTGGCTTACTTCCTACTAGATGAATTGGAATGAAATGCTATATGCTTATATGAAATTCGTTGCTTGAATGGTAGTATCTCATTGGGCGTAAGCTCACTCTATTCCTTTTGTTTTCTTTACAGGAATTTGAATACTTTTGGAAAGGCTATGAATGTTGGTTGCCGAGTTGAGCTTATGTGAATGTATTTTGAATAGCTCCTTTTGGGCAAAACCCTAAGTGCATTCTGATCCAACCAGTTCGTTGAGTTGTAATTTGCAAACCGTACATGTATAAACTTGTTGGATAACTTTTGTTTGCTATTTTGGCTTGTAAATACTTAATTTCAGGGTGTATATGTTTGTTTGATGTATGGTTGGATTTCGGATAGATTCGGTTTTCAAACGGCAAAAGAAAATTTTTTGGCGGGATTGGACACGGTCGAATCCGGCTAAGAATCCGGCCAGAAACTGGCCAGATTGTCGACCGAATTGCCCTGGAAAAAAATTTAATCCGGCCTTTTGCTCTCTGGCCAGTATCCGGCCAGGAATCCGGCCGGATTCTGACGTGTCTGGCACTATTCATGTTCGAATCCGATTTTTATTTTTTTTATTTTGTGATTTTGACTTACCTAAGCGCGCTTGTACATTCCGGAACGTTTAGATCGTCTTGAACTGTCCCGTTAGTCCTAGCGAGAGTTGGGCAGGCAATCCGCTAACCCCTTTGGTTCGCCTCAGGAGAAGGTGGGGCTTTCACAGATGGTATCAGAGCCTAGGTTTGAATTGGCCTGGGCGTGTTAGAAATGCTCGACTTGAGGATTATTTTGATTGTGTCCCTTAAGATTATTTATGATTATTTACTCTTTTGGTGTAGGATGGACGGGCATAATGGGCCTAGTGGTGGCTCTACTGGTGAGCGACCCCGTGGAGTGCTTCCGACGATTAAGTACCAGATTCGGCCAAGAGGAGCCGTCGTACGTTGGAGTCCGGCTAACCGCCTCCGACGTTATAAGTGCCGTCACACTTACGCCTACCCTAACACTTTAGTGTTGGCCGTGCAGAGGAACGGAAGGAGTTGGCAAAAGATAACGCTAGACTTGAGGCCGAGGTGAACCAACTGAGGCGGCCAACGAGAAACAAGCTGAGCGAATCAAGGAGCTAGAGTACGATGTGATTGAGGGAGAAGATAGGGTGGACAACTTTTGCGCTCAACTTAGGGAGGCACGTGAGCGTTTGACTAAGCGAGCTCGGAAAGTTAAGGTTCGAGCCGAGTCAATTTTGAACCTCTGTGATGATTTGCTCGAGGAGGAGAGCGATGGGGCCTCGTGTGCGGAGCTCGGGCTGGGGTTGAATCCACCCCGTCGGGTGGGTTCACTAGCCCGACGACGGACTAGGTCGCGACTCCTAAGGTCTTTTGGATGGTTTTGTCTTCTGTATATAGGACGGATAGGGGGAAGAGCCTTAGCTAGCCGTTTTGTACGTCTGGATTAGCTATGTGTTATTATTTTTGATGAGGTCATTCCCTTATGGATTGTCTATGTTTGTACTTGACTGACTGCTAATGTGTGACTGTTTGATGTTATTTTGTACTGTTTGATATTATTTTGTATTGTATATATGTTGGATTGTGAAAAGCTTTTGGTTTCTTACATACATGCATTGTTATTTTATTGTTCTAGTTATATCTGCCTAGATTGAAAAGATTCGATGGAAGGCACCCGTAGTGGTTGGGGACGTGGGCGCGGGAATAGGCAACCCACGTCGGACAGGGGCGCCCGGGAAACTTCGCCTCGGCCTAACCCTGAACCTAAGGTTGACCCTAACATCCAAATAGCTACTGCTATGCAGCAAATGACTAATCTACTGGCTCAAGTGGTGCAGCAACAGGGTCAGAACCCTAATCTTAACCCTGGAAACCCTGGCAACTACGTCGAGAGCAAGGACAGAACTCTCGAAAGATTTCAAAAGTTTGCTCCACCCAAGTTCATTGGGGGGCCCGATCCAGATATAGCTGAAAGGTGGCTCGAGAAGATGGTAGATATTTTTGCTGCCTTGCACTACACTGAAGAAAGGCAGGTGACTTTTGATGTCTTTCAACTAGAAGGGGCGGCCCGTTCCTGGTGGAACGTCATACGGCAGAAGTGGGAACGGGAGCAAACGCCTCGGACCTGGGTGAACACCTGGCCGGATTGTCAGCCGGATTGCCCAGGAAAAAAATTGAATCCGGCCTTTTGCTCTCTGGCCAATATCCGGCCAGGAATCCGGCCGGATTCGGACGTGCCTGGCACTGTTCATGTTCGACTCCGATTTTCGTTTTTTTTATTTTGTGATTTTGACTTACCTAAACGCGCTTGTACATTCCGGAACATTTAGATTGCCATGAACTGTGCCGTTAGTCCTGGCGAGAGTTGGGCAAGCAGTCTGCTAACCCCTTTAGTTTGTCTCAGGGGAAAATGGGGCTGTCACAAGTTGACCTTGGACATGGTTTTGAAAAGAAATAAATTGTTAGTGAGTGTTTCCAAGTGCATGATTGAATTTGATATTTGAAAGAAATACTTGACTTATTTAGACGGGTAAGGGTGTACTTTATCGCACTTGCCCTAATGTGATTTATTACTGTTTATTGGTTATTATTGACTTGATATACATGTGTACAACTTGAATACAACATGAGATCTTCTACTTGACTTGTAACTACTGGGCGGTAGCATGTACCACACTCAATCCGAGTGGGAGGTGCATCTCATCCCGTCTCACTACTTTTATCCTCACCTTATTGGTTAGTCAGTAGAATCGATCCAGTAAGGGCTTGGTCGAGGAAACTGGCGAACCATAGGTATTGTTTATTGTATAATCCTTTGGATATGGTCCACTGGATTCGGTATACTCGAGTATTACCATCACTTTTACTTTGGAATTCGAGCCCGGTAAGGGGGTTGATTGGTGGATGAAAATTGGTGTAAAGTGAAAATCTACGGTCATGGTTTTGCTTCTTTAATCGTTGATGGAGTGTCAACGGGTTCGGATCAAGTAATGCAACGGGAATTTGGCTCTTGAGAGCCATCTGTATCCTGATACTTGGAAATGTTGTATATTTAGTCAATTTGTTATTTGTTGTGTCATTATTTCTTTTTATGAACTTGTACGCTCGCTCATTTTAAGATTTCAAGTTTTATATAATGACCAACCTGCTACTTGGATCTGCATGAAGTTTTGGAACCTCACTGAGTTTCGGCTCACTCTATTAGTTTTTGTTTTTCTTACAGGGGGTATGAGTATAGGCGTGAAGTTGGAAAGGCTAGTTTTGTCTAGACTTGTAACATTTGTAATTCTACTAGCGCTAGTGCTCGATTAGAGTTAGAAGTTTAACTAGAACTTGAATCTCTTGCTATAGTCGGATATGTATGAATGGTTGAGATAGAAATGAATGTAAATGTACTTTCTAAGTTTGGAAACTGTAGTCTCTTCATTTGATGTTGTAACCTGTTTTCTTGACGTGAGTGAGTGAGTCTTGGTGGGAGCTAGGCAGGCGATCCGTTAAACCCTGGGATACGACCTAGGGGGAGGTGGGGGTATCACAGATGTTATCAGAGATCTTAATCAGCTTGTGTCGGGAGAGGGTTCTCGGACTGTGGGAATTGGCTTGTTAAGTATGGAACAAATGTCTATTGTTGGTGACATTAGATTTGTATGTTGGGTCGGAATTTCAAAATTGATTGATTTCCTCTTGAGACTGGCCAGCTCGATGGTTGAATTATCATATTTTCATAATCTTGTACCCGAGTGCCAAAGAGTAATACCTTTATGATAAGTCGATATCCCAAGTAATATTGGGATAAGCCTGGATGGCGAAAGCCAAGACTCGGGGGATGCGAATAGTTTGGAATTAGGATATATTGAAGATATTAGTGAGATTTGGGACCTTTATTATTCAAGTATACATATCTGGTTGTACTTTTTCGAGTTTTGATTAAGTGTAGTGCTTGAACAATACTTGGGGTTAATGTCCCATAGGGTATGTGACTTATTATGATATGTATATAAAGAGAGTATTTTATTGTAAATGTGTTCTATTGTTTTTATTTTATGATTTGAAATTGCTTTTACTGAGATTTGTAGCTAATTTATTTTGCTTATACCTATATTGTCTATTTTTCAAAAGAGGCATGGAGGGTAGGCGAAGTCAGGGATGTGGGACTAGTCGAGGACGCGGTTCTAACCGTGGACATGGGGTTAGACGAGTACAAGAACAAGTACAAGAACCGAGAGACAAGAGAGGTGCAACGGTTGAGTCACAACTTGACCCCGAACTGAATGACGGGATCAGGTCGCAATGGCGATTCAGAAAATGACCAATATTCTCGCTCGATTGGTAGAGCAGTAGGGTCAAGCCCCTATTAATCAGTCTAGGAACCCTGAAATAGGGGAAGATAGGGCCCTAGAGCGGTTTCAAAAGTTTTTTCCTCCCAAATTTCTTGGAGGGTTAGACTCTGAGATAGCTGAGAGATGGCTGGAAACAATGATCAATATTTTCGTTGCCTTGAATTATGCAGAGGAAAGGCAAGTGAATTTTATTGTATTTAAATTTGAGGGACCAGTTAGAGCATGGTGGAATGTAATTAGGGCTAAGTGGGAGAGAGAGTGGACAGCAAGGACTTGGTTGCACTTTGTGCGAGAGTTTAATGAGAAATATCTTCCACCAATAGTTCAGGAAAAAAGGGAGGACGATTTCATTAGGCTACGTCAAGGAGGCTTAAGTGTATCTGAATATGAGACTCAATTCACCAAGTTATCAAAATTTGCTCTTGAATTGATAGCTACGGAGCAAAGGAGGGTAAGGCGGTTTGTGCAAGGGTTGAACGTAGAGATACAAGAGGTTTTGGTGGCAGCACAAATTAATACCTTCACCGAGGTTCTTGAGAAAGCCCAGAGGATAGAAATTGCAAGGGTTCAAGTGAAAGCTTTTCATGCAAAAAAGAAAGGTGCGTCTAATGGAGACTAAGGGCAAGAATAAGGTGATCTAGGTATGCCACCCTCTAAGGTAGGTCAAGGAGCTGGTGGTGTGAGAATTTCGGAGACATTCAAGAGAGTTACTCCAAAAAGAGCCCCAAGTGGAGGAGGACAACTGAGAGATGTCTCACAAGGAGATCAAACCTTAATCCCTCACTTATTTTGTAGATATTGTGAAAAAACCAATCATACTGAGGATAATTGTTGGAGAAAGATCCGAAAATGTTTATGGTGTGGTAGTGCTGAGCACCAGATTGCAACCTATTCTCTCTTTGGTGAGACTCAGCAGTTAGACAGGTCAAATCCTAAACCACCAGCCAGTGCTTAACCCATCTAAAGTGGTGGAAGGTACGATTCGTGTTTTCCATTGTTTGACTAAATTTTGGCTAATGGTGAGACTTGAGAGCTAGAGACAGACATGCAAGAAAAATACCTTGAGTTATTTACGAATAAATGTATGAATTTCGAGGTCAAAATTCTTTTAAGAAGGAGAGAGTGTGGGGACTTGGAAATTCATCTATATTTTCCTTATAATTCTCTTATTTTGAATAAGTTAATTTAGAATTTCTTTTACTACTAATTTTCTTCCCTCGATAGTTGTAATATATAATCGAATCGAGAGTTTTACTTTTACTTTTATAGTTAGAGCAAATTAGGATTTTTGCGCATTTTGGTAGTGTGATCACTTAATGAGTTGTGTGTACTGAATTTGGTGGATAAGAGCAAGTATTAGGTAAGAGGAAGTGTGTGATTAGACGTGCTGATAATAAGTTAGTGAATCATAAGTTAAAACACAAGTACGAGAGAGTTAAGGAAAATAGGCTTGTACCGACGTGCACCGTTTGTTACCGATTGAGTACACCACTTGACCAATACTTTCTTACATTTAATCTTCTTATTTTTATTTCACCTAATCTTCTCTAAATTAACCCTAGAGTCAACCACCATTATTGACCAAAGAAAAGAAAAAAAAAAAGAAAGCAAATCTTGAGCGACAAGTGTCGGCAATCGAAAGGGTTGGTTGACCAAGACCATTTCTTCCTTCTTATCTTTCTTCTTGGCCAATTTTGCTTCATTTTATTCTTGAGTTGGCCGACCCTTGGGAGAGAAAAACAAGAGGGAAGAAACCTCCAGCTACATCTTGATTTAGCCTTGTTTGAGTTGAATCACAAAAACTAAACCGATTAAACTTGCATCGAGGGTGTTAGGAAGCTTGGTGTGGTGAAAGTTTTGGAAGAAATAGCTTGGTTCCTCACTTTCAAGAAGGTTTTGTAAGGTATAAGTCTAAAACTTCCTTTGATTTTTCTTAATCTTACTAAATATGCTATAGAAGCTTTGAATCTTGGAATATTATGGATGATTTTCTAGTTTTGGGCTGTATAGTTAAAATTTCAGCTAGGGTTTTATATTTTTCAGCTTTGATTATATTGTTTAACTAGAAAATGTTGGTATTGAGCTTGGATATGGAATTCATGAGGTGATTAATGGAATGATTATGACTTTTAGCATTAAAAGATGAATTTCCAGTTTTGGTGAGAAAATTTCAGTTTTGGTAGTGGTTGAATATTTGCTAGAAATGAGTTATATTTGGATATTTTTACCCTAGATAAAGAGCTATCTTGATATGTTTATTGGTGGTGTTTGAATTGGGTTGATTGAGGAAAACAATGAAGCTTTAAATGGCTGAAAAAATGGATAAATACAAAGGGTATGCTGCCCAAATTTTCATTCGAGGGATAAATGAGTGAACTTGGAACTTGAGCGGTGATTCGGGGATGAATTGGACTTCGGTTGTCTAGGGTATTCAAGTTTCCTTTAGTAGAGATATATAAGCTGAATTTTGTCAAAACTCGTACATTTTAAAAGGCGAAAGTAGCTACCACTATAAATACCTTTTCCTCGCCTTTTAGACCAAATTGCGAAATTAAAAGTGTTAATCGCTTCTTTATCGAAACCAAACGAGCGAGCATGAATTTGTTAGAGTTTGATAAGTGAAATGAATACTACTTTGACGAGTTTCATTTATTTGCTTTTCTTTAAGCGAAACTCTTATATTTTGAACCCTATTTGCTTTCAAACTGTCCAATGATATTTTATCGTAGATTTGGACTCCAACCAAGTAGTTGACCTTGGACGTGGTTTTGAAAAGAAATAAATTATTGGTGTGTGTTTCCAAGTGCATAATTGAACTTGATATTTGAAAGAAATACTTGACTTGTTTGGACGGGCAAGGGTGTACTTTATCGCACTTGCCCTAATGTGATTTATTACTGTTTACTGGCTATTATTGACTTGATATACATGTGTACAACTTGAATACTATATGAGATCTTGTACTTGACTTGTAATTACTGAGCGGTAGCATGTACCACACTCAATCCGAGTGGGAGGTGCCTCTCATCCTGTCTCACTACTTTTATCCTCACCCTATTGGTTAGTCAGTCGAATCGAGCCAGTAAAAACTTGGTCGAGGAGACTGGCGAACCATAGGTACTGTTTATTATTTATTATTTATTGTTTATTGTATAATCCTTTGAATATGGTCCATTGGATTCGATATACTTGAGTATTACCATTAGTTTTACGTTGGAGTTCGGGCTCGATAAGGGGGTTGATTGGTGGATGGAAATTGGTATAAAGTGGAGATCTACAGTCATGATTTTGCTTCTTTAAACGTTGACGGAGTGTCAACGGGTTTCGATCAAGTAATGCAACGAGAATTTGGCTCTTGAGAGCCATCTGTATCCTGATACTTAGAAATATTGTGTATTTAGTCAATTTATTACTTGTAGTGTCATTGTTTCTTTTTATGAACTTGTACGCTCGCTCATTTTAAGATTTCAAGTTTTGCATAATGACCAACTTGCTACTTGAGTCTGCATGAAATTTTGGAACCTCATTGAGTTTTGGCTCACTCCATTAGTTTTTGTTTTCCTTACAGGGGGTACGAGCATAGGCGTGAAGCTGGAAAGCTTGTTTTATCTAGACTTGTAATGTTTGTAATTCTACTAGCGCTAGTGCTCGATTAGGATTAGAAGTGCAACTAAAACTTGAATCTCTTGCTATAGTCTGATATGTACGAATGGTTGAGATAAAAATGAATGTAAATGTACTTTCTAAGTTTGGGAACTGTAATCTCTTCATTTGTGGTTGTAACTTGTTTTCTTGACGTGAGTGAGTGAGTCTTTGCGAGAGTTGGGCAGGCGGTCCGCTAAACCCTGGGTATGCCCTAGGGGGAGTTGGGGGCGTCACAATGCTGTTGATGTTGTTTTAAAGTAAATGTTTTGGGTATTTGGTTGAACTATCTATGATTGCTTTCTGTTGATTTCTTGATTATTTTGGACTATTATCTTGATTGAATTATTTAGCACTTTTGTTGAGTGAGTCCTTGCGAGAGTTGGGCAAGCAGTCCATTAAACCCTGGGGTACGCCCTAGGGGGAGGTGGGGGTGTCACAATGTTGTTGATGATTTAACCGAGATTTTAATACTCAATTAGTCGAGAAGTTGCACTAGCATGAGTAGATAGGGATTCTATTACCCGAGGAGCTTTCATTTGTATTTTCTTCTAATTAATAGTTTAGATTTGTTTATTTTAATTTGTTGGTAGTCTAAATAATAGATAAATTGTAGTAGTGCCGGTAGTTATCCGTCTTTCCTGTGGGTTCGACCTTATTTACCCTATATTCACCCACGACCCATATACTTGCAAAAAAATCACGTGTGGGGTAGTTTAGGAGATTATAAATTTAAAACTTGACTGTGGATTGAGTTTTATTATTGTATGCATACTCCGTGCATGTCAATGAGACCATAGAAGATCCCAAACAAGAGGCCAATTCAAGATGGAGGGAGTATTTCTTTTACTCTTACTTTTCTTTTTCACACATTGAGGACGATGTGTACTTTAAGTATTGAGGGGGGGGGAAGGAGGAAAGATTTACTATCTTTGTAATTGTGGTGATTTGAGAAAAATGGTTCAAAAATTTCGCCATCAATTTGTCAATTTTTAAAAGAAGTTCCATAACCATTAGTAATAAAAATTCTCCCTTTGGAGTAAATTTATGTGTCTTAAGAATCTTAATTCCTATTTGATTTTGAAATAACTCTTATTTGATTAGGATTTTTGCTATGAAAAATGTATATCTTGTAAAGTGAAAGTAATTATGCCTTGAATTTTGCATGCTTGATAAGTTTCCTATCTTGATTTAATTTCATAATTTGAGTGATGAATATAGTTAATATTTTTATTGCTCTGATCATTTTATATGAGGGAAGTTCCCTAAAAAAGAAAGAGAGAGATAAAGAGAGAGAGAGAGAGAGAGCGAGAGAATAAATAAATGTTCTACTCCAATGATCCTTGAAACTTAATAATCGGAAGTCTTCATCTACGAATGTTGATTTTCGCGTAAAACGACTCTTAAATTATAGGTATGCAAAGCAATTCTAGTTAGTGCTGAAGTTGAGGAATTGGAGGTTTTCATATACCAATGTTGATCTTCACGTCTTTTGACATCTTCACTATTTGCGCAAGCTATTTGTTGAATATTGAATAAATCCCTCTTTTTTGAGTAAATAAAGATGATTATGGAAGTTGTATGCCTTGACTTGGCCATATGAGTTGCTTAAAGGTGAAATTGAATTGAGGGAAGGAAATGAGTTGAACAAGTCTTAATTTTTTATATAATTTTCTCTCCTATACTTGGTATGATAAGTATTTGTGGTGAAATAAAATGGTTATATAATGGTAGTTTACTTTATGATTGAGGAAATGAATTTGAAAGACACATAAGTACAAAGGAATATATTTGAACTATTGTGATAATTTATAATTTATAATTGTTTGAGGACAAGCAATAATTCAAGTGTGTATATTTGAGTATTTTAAGTGTGTTTATTATTTAATTTTGGTTTGCTTTAGTCATTTTAATAGTTAATTAACTAGATTTTTAGTGAAGTTTGCATTTTATGGTTTAAGTGTGAAATATTGCATTTCTATGGATTTAAATATTGAAATCTTCATGTTTTTATAGTTTTTAATGATTCAATCATCAAATGAAGTTAAGTGAGAAGATATTTGCATACATCTTGTTGATTTGAAGTGATTTAAAGAGGACATGATGTAAAAGTATCATAGCATGAAATGCAATCAAGTATAAAAGAAAAAATGTTTGACAGCTTTGACACCTTCTAATATTTTAGCTATAACTTGAGATAAAAGCATCAAATTGAGATGATTCTTGAGTCATTTTGAAACTAAGACACAGTTATATAATTATTTTGAGAAATTGAAATCCAATTCATGCATTATCCTGATCAGAAAGTCAAAATACCGCCAGGCAAATTTGTTGTGAAAATTTGAAATAGGGGATTGGCTGGTCAACGGTGTTTTGGTCATTTCTCAAACTACAAAGATCTAAATGAGATGATTTTTGATACATTGAAAATCTAACACAAAGAACTACAACTTTTATGTTTTGTTCAAAACATAGTGTGGCTTCCATCATCAACAAATTTGCAGTTGAAGTTGGTACAAAAACAGAGCAATGTCGAAGACTAACCAAAAAAGTGCGAACCTGTAAGGGAAGATAAAATGCAACCCAATACGTGATTTTCACCCGCATTTTGAACATGTGTATTCATATTCCGGCTGCTTTACAGCTAGAACCAGTTGTAATTCAATTTGCAACTCTTTCCTACTACTTTTGGACTAATATTCTGAACGGATTTCAGCTGGAAAGTATTTCCAAATTTCCAAGCTTGGAAATTTGGAAAAACAAATTTTGGGATATCAAGATAGAATTTGCACAACTTGAAACATGATTACTTGGAGCTTTAATTCTCTATAAATGGAGGCCTTGGATAACATTTCTGATAACTTTGAAGGCTAGAGAGACTACGAAAAATGTAGTCTTCACTACTTTTTCGCAGTTCATTAGTTTAGTATAGAGTAGCATAGTTTCCATCCATTTTTGTACTAGCTAAACTTGGATGAGATAGAGGATGAAGATAGAGATACTTGGAGCTCATGTGACTAGAGTGACTTCTAGTTTAGTATAGAGTATGAAGATGGAGATTCTAGTTTAGTATAGAGTAGTATAGATTTCATCCATTCGTTTCTAGTATAGAGTAGATGGAGATTCCAGTTTGGAACTCATGTGACAAGAATGATTTCTCTCCTACCACTTTGTTTCTTGTATTAATTCTCATGTTTGGCTATAATACAAGTTTGGTGTTTATTTTCATGTTTAGCTAAAGTTTATGCCTAGAGTTATAGATGAACTTTCTATATTTTGTTTGTAATATTTAGTTGATTATTTGATGATATTATTTCGAGCAAATTATTTATCACATTTGTTTATCTAATCATGATTAACTGGCCATTAATTGTGATAATCTTAAGGTATTAAATTTACAATGAAAATTGAGATTTGATACTAGTTTAAGGAAGTGCTAAACCTAAGAAGTACACTCACGAGAGTAAAAGTGCACATTTGTAGTTTTAGTGGCTTGTTCCATTTAATTTCATAGAAGAAATGAACTTGTAGTTAATTTCATAACCACGAGAGTCGGTATGACTTAGTTACAAGTATAGTTGATTCACTACGAGAGTGGATTTCATATACATTAGGAAATTATGCCATAACTAACCAAGACAATAACATTTTATTAACCATTAATTTCATTTGTAAGAGTAGTGAGAAATTCCATAACTCGAAGAGCTTTCTATTTTCAATTTTGTTACTTTTATTTTATGTTTATAGTGTAGATTTAATTTCTTACACTTATGATAGTCTAAATAATAAAAAAATTCAAAAATCACCAATAGTTGACAATCTTCCCTATAGGATCGACACCTAATATTCCCTATACTCAATAAATGATATGTATACTTGCAGAAAATGGGATATTTATGTTTTATTAAAATTTGGTGCATGGTAGAATCTTGTTAGAGGCATTAGGGATGAGTCCTAAGGCTACTTCAATATTTAAGTGAGAGACTATGGGTCTGTATGGATTAGATGTTTTCGGGAATATTTTTGAAAAATTTTTCGATAGCATTATATTTAAAAAATTTTCATTGTCGATGGTCCATATGGATTAAACATTTATTGAGATGAATCTTGAAGTGTTTTTATAATTTAGAATTTTTTAGGTATTTTTTAAATTTTAAAACTTGGTCTTCACCCCCTGAACAACCTCTATCTTTGCCATCTCCCTCTTCCACCCACCGCCTCCTCTTTTACCATCGGTCTCTTGCTTGCCCTTCTTCCCCCCTTCTACCACCTTTCCTTTCTTCCTCTTTCCCCTTTTCTCTGCTCTCTTTTCTTCACCCTCCCGTCTCTCCCAACCACCTTCCCTTTCCCCCTCTTCCCCTCCTGCCCCGGCTGTCCGATCTAGTCTTGACTAGATCTGGATGAAGAGAGGGTAGGGCATAAAGTGGCAAGCGAAAACAGCAGGGGAAAGGGAGAGAGGAAAGGCTAGGGAAAGATGGAGAAAGGGAAGGTGATGGGAGAGAGGTGGGAAGGGTGAAAATGGAGATGGTGGGGAGGTCAACAGGTGAAAAAAATAGGAAAAGGGGGGAGAAAGGTGATGGCGCCGATGGTGGTGATGGGAGATGGAGATGGGGGAAAAAGGGGACAATTTTTCCATTATTATTTTTATTTATATATATTTTTACGTTTTTCAATGTTGTATTTGGATGTTTTAAAGTGTATTACTATAGGTTTCTATGTGAAAAATTAATATATCCAAAACTTATGGTTTGAAACTCGAACTAGACTCACTAGTTCGACTAGTCAAACTAGACACCGGCCAAGCATCCGATCAGAATCTCCTTCAAAAAATCGGCAGTTAAAAACTCGACCAAATCCAATCAAAATTTGGGCTTGACCGAATATCGGTAAAACTTGTTAAAATCTGAGTTTTTTTATTTTTCCAATCCTAACTTTTTCGCCCTTTCCTTCTTTCTTTGACCCTTTGACCATTACAAAGCCTTTGACTAGAGCTTTGTATGTGTGCACCTTTCCGCCAACCGAAAAATCAAAATCAAATAGCGAAATATCAAGCAATTCACTTTGACCAATATTGTTGCTGAAATTCTTCCTAGGATTGCAGCGTGGTTCACTCCATAGTTATGCATCACTTTCTCCTTAACTTTGCTATTATT
The DNA here is from genome assembly GCF_003713205.1 of Coffea eugenioides. Taxonomy (NCBI): domain Eukaryota; kingdom Viridiplantae; phylum Streptophyta; class Magnoliopsida; order Gentianales; family Rubiaceae; genus Coffea; species Coffea eugenioides. The sequence goes on from NC_040039.1 coordinate 36,187,781, forward strand.
TATGCAGTATCGAGGAAGAGGAGGAAAGTCCCTCACCCTTGATAGAATCTGAGATGAATTCAAGGGCCTAGGCTACTTGTGCTTTTGAAAAATTAGAAGATAATTCCATTCTCTAAATTCGTAAAGTACAATTCTTCAATGAAACCAATAGGAGAAAAAAGAGCAAATAAGGAAAGAGAAGGGAGAGAAGAAGAAAAGAAAATGATGGAAAAAAAAAAAGCTTTCATATGTGTGTATTACATGTGATGAAAGAAAAGAATAAAATCTTGATGCAGAGAAAGAAGAAGAAACAAGAGCCAAAAGAGAGAGAGAGAGAGAGAGAGAGAGAGAGAGAGAGGAATGACAGCATATATAGAAAGAAGAAATAGTAAGAAGGATTAGGCTTAACATTTATTAGCATTGAATACCCTACAACTTTTTGGCATTTTTCTTTTGACCCTTTATTGTTTTAATAAAGTGTAAAATAACCAAATATATTTTTTCAAGTTACATGTTTACCTATGAATTTTTAAAACCTTTAAGTCAAGCCCTTTTGGACTAAATCTAACTTATCAAATATGTATGTGAAGTTGTAAACCACAAATTTAAGGGTAATTTCTATAGATTATTTTGATTATATTGTATTAATATGACGTATTTATAATGTTATCCGATTTGACTTCCAAACCTACATGGTCAAACTGATTGACCCCTAACCCCCTGAACTTTACCAAGTCGCTTCCGATTTGACTTTCAAAACTTAGTCAAAAACAGCCTAATCTAAACAATAGCAGCGAAGATAGTTTGCAAGTGAAATGTTCTTCGGATCTGAGGTATTTAGAATATTAATAGTTGGAAGGCGCTATATATATATATAATTTTCAGAGATAATTGTACTCTATTAAGACTATAGCAAATGTACTAGAACGATATATATACTCTAATACGACTCATATAAGCACTAATATAGTAATTGTAATAATGGTACATGATTCCCCAAAGTATACGACATATAGCTGGATAGAGTTCCTTCAATTGACAAATTTGTTTATGTTAGTATGTATATCGTTTTGTTGAACTATATATGTGTGTGTATGTGTATATATATATGTATGTGTGCATACATATATGTATGTATGTGTGCATGTGTATATGAATTTTTTCAATTTTCACTTTTAAAATACTAACTTTACATCTCTTATGAAATCAAGTAGGTAAAAATTTGGTTCTAACCAAAATTTTCGACCATCTTTGATCTTGAATCCATCAAATGACTCAAACATGGTTATTTTACCCTAAACCTCTTATAAGAGATTTTCTTATAAAGTCAACTATTCAAAAGTTAAATTGCACTCACAACAAATCATAAGGCTCTTTTTGTAATTTCAACAAACCTCAAGGAAGGTAAATGTAAATTTTGCAAATGGCAATTTTTTTTATTTCTTACTTCTCTTAGTTGGATTTGAACGCAATTACTTATAAGGAGGTAATTGTAATTTGGCCCGATTATATGATTCGTTTGGCAATTTGGTCAAGCCACTAGGGAAGTAAACGCAATCAACCTACTTTTTTCCAAAAAATTCTAATAACTTTCACTGGTTTTAATAAAAATAACTCAATTTTTTTATTAATTTACACACTCATAAGGTGTACTGACGAGCATAGAGCATGCATATAAAATTTAGCTCAATTTATAGTCAAATTTTATATTAATAAATTTGTAAACACCTCACACGTGATTTTCTGCAAATATACATGTCATAATTGAGGGTCAAATTCACAAGGAAAAATGGACAACAATTGGCACTAGTAAAGCTCATCTATTATTTAGATAATCAAATAAATTGAAGGAAATAAAACTATTCTAAAATGTGCTGGAAAATTAACAAATGAAAGTTCCTTAAGTCATGGTAGTCCTAACTACTAATACAAATGCAAATTTTTGACTCATTGAGCACTATTATTTTGACTAGTTATGGCATAATTTCCTTATGTATGTGAAACTTACTCTCGTAGTGAATCAACTATACCTATAAATAATCCATATCTACTCTCGTGATTATGAAATTAGTTACAAGTTTAATTTATACTATCAAATTACATGGGACAAAGCCCCAAAAGTCACAAAGTTGCAACTCTAATTTCGTAAGTATACTCTCTAAATTTAACACTTCCATGTACTAGTGTTAATTTCCAATTATCATTTCAAATCTAACACCTTAAGGTTCTCTCAATTAATGGCCAGTTAATTATGATTAGATAAGCAAAAATGCTCAATAATTTGCTCATAATAATAACATTAAATAGCCAAGAAATCAACATAATACATTCACAAAAGTTAATCAAACCTCAAAGCATAAACTTTAGAAAGACATAATGAAACACAAATCCAAAACTTATATATTAACCAAACTTGGAATCAGTGCAAAAAATAAAGAGTTGGGAAAATAGAGTAACCTTGTCACATGCACTCCCTCCTTACCTTCTTCATTCTAAAATTCATCTTCATCTGGGTAGTACACAAGAATGGATGAACTAACTAATCTAAACTATCCTACAATACTTAAACTAAGAAAATATAAGAACCACATCTTAAAGTGAAGAGATATCTTCACTCTCTTTCTTAAGCTTCCATTTTAAAATGTAAGATATGAGATCTATTAATAAAGAAATCTTCAAACCCTTCACTTGTATCTTCAATATAAACATAGCTCCAATAAGTCAACATTTGTTGACATCCAAGTTAAAGCACATATTTATAGAAGAAATATAGTCAAGAATTATTATTAGAATCTCAACTTTGCTTCTACAAATCTTTTGTAAAATGTCCCTCAAAAGATGTCAAATAATGGAGTTGAAACCAAACTGTGCAAATTGCAACAACCAATCCAGAAACATTTTTTCGCCCTTTTCTTTTCCGTTAAGTTTTGCTCATTCTTTTTTAGTAAAAGAAATATTGAGTATGTTTGGATAGGAGTTTATTTGAAATATTTATTTAAAATAATTACTGTAGCACTTTTGTGATGTGATGTCTGTCAAATAAAAAGATGATTGGAAAGATAAAAAAGTGTATTGAAATTTGTGATGTAAATTATTTTTCTCAAATCATCCCAATCCAAATACACACGTTATCTTTCCCTAGCTCAGTGCCAATCATCTTTTTTTCCTTTTAATCCTTTTCTGTTGGGCTTCTTATTCTTCAGCATCTGGGGCAAGCAAACGAATCCGTAAGATTTCGCCTATGTTGTTTTGATTGTTTGTTTTGTTGGCGAGCGTTATCTCGTCTAAACTTGTGTTCATTTCTGGGTTACTTTTTCAGATAACGATGATAGCGATGATGGCTCGTGCGTCAAGCCATTTACCATAGGTTCACTTTTTCATGCTTCCAATTAAGGCTGTTATTAGAATAGGCTTTAAGTTACGTAGTACTTAAACTGTTATTAGTATTAGTATTACTATTAATGGTTCCATGCCTCTCTTTTACACATATATTGGATTTGGGATGGTAAAGGCCCCCTTTTTCTTTTGTGCCTTTCTCTTGCTTCATTTGGAGAACAAAACAAAGAAAACCTTGTGACTTTGAGCAGAATTCTATTGTTCTCGTGTTAGCAACCTCCTGATCCTAAGACCAACGAACACGTTCTTGCAAATTGAGAACTCAACAAAGCTGAGCACTGAATCATTGGACTACATAGTGACAGACTTAAAAAGAATAATGGTGAAAGCTAATCAATCAACTATGGCCAAAGAGATTATTCTGCTACCTAGTTCTTGTGCATTTAAAGAATCCAACTCCTGGATTCTCCCAAAAAAAAAAAAGTCTATTTCAATTCTCACATAAAACCCACTTTATAAGACGAACTGGGATTATAAGATCAATTGATTTACGCTAACAATTAAAAACAAAACATTTTTTTTTTGGTTTGGTCAAGCAAAAAAATCACTTTCTTGTAAGATACGTGGTAATTGTTGATGACGACGACCCCATGTCTTTCTCCTTAAAGAACATCTCAAACGCATTGTGTAAAAAGCACTAAAAACAAGCTCACAATTCCATCACCTTAAGATACCCAACAAGTTCTCCTGTTGAAATTGCGTTTTTCACTGTACTTCCAATGTGGCTGAACTGTTTGTCGATATATTCATCTTGGTTTGCATGAGATAATAACAATTATCAGCAAATACTCAAGGCAGATAAAACAAAAGAAAAAAGAATAACTCAAGGCAGACATGATAATTTAGTTTGCACTTGAGATTGTGCAAGTTGGTACTATATATAAAATTTGTTCTCTTTTCTTTGGACAGCTGTCCGTAAAAAGAATATCATTTATGAAAACTGAAAGCCCTTTATAGTAGTAGTAAAATATCAGTAGTTGGTAATGACTAATGAACTATACAGTATGCAGAAATTGTGGCGCCTGCTAGAAGGATTGGGAGTTTGCTTTCAATAATCCTAATGTAATGGAAAATAAAAATGGATGATTTACACTTTGTCACCCTTAATCTTAAAAATATACACTTCATCCCAGCAAGACTGATTTTCCGTATTATAATTCATATTTCTTCAAGTATGTCTCAATAGTTTTGTTTTAGACTCACTAATTTACATTTAAAGTTTTTAAATTAGCCTTGCTAATTTTATTAAATTCTACCTATATGAATTTTTTGAGGTTTTGTATAAAATTTATTGTAATTTATTGTAGAATTTATATAAAAACTTTTTGCAGAAAATTTCAAAATTTTAAAATTTTTTCTTTTCTTTTTCCTTTTTCCCTTTCTTTCCTCTTCTTCTTCATCCCTCCTACCATCCCTTCTCCAACCATTGGCGATCGCTGACGCCAGTGGCCACCGACCAACACATCCTTGGCATCGATGTTGCCTCTCCTTCTCTTTTTTTCTTCCTCTCTCCCTTTTTCCCTTTGTCCACCCTTCCTCCTCCACCTCTCTCCTCCTTCTTCCCCTTTTCTCTACCATTCCTCTTCTGCTTCTTCTTCTCCTCTCCCCATCCCGCTCAACCCCTACCCTCTCTCCATTGCCAGATCTGGTCCAAATTGAGTTGAATCTCATCCAAATCACTGATCAAAAGAGCAAGGAGAGGAGAAGAGAAGCTGGATCTGGTCCAAATTGTTGATTGAAAAAGGGAGGGGGAACGAGAGAGAGACGGCGGTGCCAACAATAGGACCGATGGCTATGAGGTGACATCGACAGTAATTGTTGATTGAAAGAGGGAGGGAGGGAGGGGAAAAGAGAGAGAGAGAGAGAGAGAGAGAGAGAGAGACGGCGGTGCCAGCAATAGGACCGATGGCTGTGAGGTGGCATCGACAGTGATGAGTTGAGGTTGGAGAGTAGTAGTAGAAGAGAGAGATATGTGTGTATTTTTGGGTGTTGTGGGATGTGTAAATAAATTTTGTGAGTTTTTTTTATGTTACTATTAACTTTGTTTATTAAAAACTAGCAAAAATTTGGCATCCAAACAAGCCCTCTATTAAAGTCCTAATCAGGTATAATATAATTAGGGTGCCGACTCCTGTTTAGTTTCTGTGTAATGGGTCTTTAGGCTCTCCAATGTACCCAAAAATAAAATAAAATATATAAACCTACATACAACAAGCAAAATAGAAATAAACACATAGATAAAAAGCAAATATATTAAACAAACACAAATATACATACATATATTTTCTGTCTCTCCCTATCTCTCTCTAAAAATATATAGACAATATTAATATTTCTAAATATATAAAGACGGCTACTAGCAGCCACCATTAAGTATATACTTATTCACTTTATAACTAATAATATACATATAGTATAATAATTTGCTATATATTATATTATATTATATTAAAGGCTATAATGCATTACATGCACTTCAGTTCCAGGGGTAGTTGCCATCGAGGTTGCCATCGAAGATTCCTGGATCATTCATAGCAACCTGAAAAGGGGAAGCAGCCTGAGCTTCAGCCCAAATTGAAGAGTCATCTGTCTCTGGCAAATTTGATTTGAGGCTGTTCCACACTTCTTTCATAGGTGCTTCCTCACTTCTGACTGCCTCATTTCCATTGTCGTGAATAACGTTGGTATTGTCGTTCCTAACTGATGTTATACCAACAGTTGCTGTACCAGTGGGGTAACCAGTTGCAGTTGCGTTTGGGTTCATCTCAAAGAACAGCCCTTCATTCCCCTGATACTGGGGTACGGGATAACTGGAGCTGCTGCTGGATGCAAAATTCAGGAGCGAATTCTGTTGAAAAGGAACTGGTTGAACTCCGCTTTCATTCCCGCCGCTGGTGTTGAGAGTGAAGTAGTCGGGAATGTTCTGAGCCCTCCCAAAGAGATGTGGTAGATTCAGCTTGGCGGCATCCCCATACAGCTTATATGCTGCTGCATCGTAAGCGATGGCTGCCTCGTGGGAGGTGTCGAAAGTTCCCAACCAGAGGCGCGAACCACAGTTGGGTTCGCGTATTTCTGCCACCCACTTGCCCCAAGTCCGCTGCCGGACTCCTTTGTAGGTACAGGAAGCATTCTCAGGTCCGCCTTTGCCTCTCGTGCAGCCTTTTCTTGAACTGGCGTTTGCAGGCTTCTTTCCTTGCCTTCCGTTTCCGTTCCCATTTGCACTGCCGTCTGCTTCCATCGTTGATTTTGTTTATTTCGGAATTTTTCAGAGTAGTAGTGGAGAGTGTAGGAATGGCAATTGCATTTGCATGGAGAAATTAACAATTTATACTAGCCTAGGTAAGGATGAAGACAAAGAGTGGTGAAGAAGGAGGAGGATACACGAGAAGAGAGTTGTGATGAACATAAGAAAGTACTATCAGCTACGTGTCCACGTCCATAGCAATGCCACTGATACTTGGCAACACCAATCTTTTTCTTTTATTTTTTTCTTTGTATACTTTTTCCGTCAGATTAAATGTGCACTCGAACTTTAACTCTCACTTTTCTTCCCCTTTTAGACAAAATTAAGCTCAGGTGGCGTAGAAGAACGGATGGTTCATCCCACTTGGATGGCTTTGAGGAGAAATACCAAGGATAAATATTTCACATGCATTTAAGTGCTGCTGAATGAGTTTGTAGTTAAGTTTGGGTCATAGCTCAAAAATGATGTCAGAACGGGCAAACCGAGGTGGATGAATTCTAAACTTGTTAGTAATTCTCCGAGCACATGATCCCACTTCAAAAAATAAATAAATAGATAAAAAAAATTGGCTATCTCTCCCGAAACTCAGCAGTGAGCTAGCTGAGATATATTGCATTGCAACACAGGCCTAGGGTTGAGACGTAGGCAGGCACTTGGCAGCTATCACAGTGACTGTTGTGCTCCTTTAAATGTTCTAGTTGAGGTGTTGAGACTTTGGAATCTAATAAACTTTCAATATTTTGCTAAGTTGTTTTGTGGAGAAACGTCTAAGGATTACCGTTCTACAATCCTTAGAAAGAAACAAAAACTGAAGGGACCAAAGCACCGACCGATGTACTTTCCCCTCTACTCCTCAAAGTTTCAAAGTATTTCGTCAGCGCTCACTACCACAGTGTGTAATTGAATGGTGCCAATAAAAACTGTTGGCTTGCGGTGCTCGACACCTGAGTTCAACATTGATGCTACTTAAGAAATTTGAGTTGTCTTTTATTATTGTTTTTTGGCGCCCAATTAAAGAGGATTTGACTCTTTAGCTCGAAGGTTAATAATCAAGTCAAGTTTGTGCCAACTTCTATTTGCCATAATTAACCAATCAACTTTGCTTATTTGTGCCAACTTCTATTTGCCGTAATTAACCAACAACTTTGCTTATTTGCCATAATTAACCAATCAACTTTGCTTTTTCTAATTTATAAAAGAGCGGCGAAAGGGAGAGTTGAGTGATTATGGATGTAATGGCTTTTACTTACGTTGATGCTTTAAGAACAGCTCGTACCAATTTAAGTAATCCTGGCCTCGTACATCAAATATCTAAATCACTATAATTTTGGTTGTTATGTAATTGAATGAAATCTAAGATAATGATTTTATAGGCAAAGGAAGATTATGAGCAATGAGTACTCAATTTATGGTCATTCTATTTCTTATGCGAACAGATTTAACATGAGATAACGCAAAATCATTGCTCTTGGCTTCCTAAGTGAAAAAACTTATAGGCGTTCTCTTTGATTCCCTAAACCTTGAGCTAAAATGTAGAAATTTTTAATCCAACAAGAGAACAACCATCATCACTAGTTAATTTGGAAAATCGCCCAAGCTAGATAAACTTCAATTATCAACCAGCATTTATAGATAAGCTCACTTTCATATTCAAATGTATTATATTACGACTATAAGTTTGAAAGGTATATTATTTAAGATGAAATGCCAACTAATATTTGAAACTAACAAAGATTCTCCATCACACAATTGTAAAAATTTGACATGAAAGCCAACATATATTATTCAGGAGGGATTAAATTTATAATCATAAACCTCACAAGAAGTATGGTTAAAGCCTCTATAAATTAATACTTTTGGGATCTCTATTAATTAAAAGAGATATTAATTAATCAATAAATTAATAATTTATGCACTTACAATTCTATCTAAGGAATATAAGTCAATTAATATCTGCTTGATTTGTATGTATAATTTAATTCTATTAATATCAATGTGCATTGTATTTGATACCATTTCCTCTTACATATCAAGAGATTAAAAAGATTTAGGAATACTAATTGATGGATATAGACGTACAATGAATTAGATTAACAATATTATGTATGTAAATAACAATATTTTCAAAACTTTTAGATATAATAAGAAAACTTAGAGATGAGATTCATGTAGATTTAAACTTTAAGGAAAAACAAGCAACAATAGACTAATATTTTAGAAAAATATGATATGTAATTTTAGTAAATTATTAATATCTGATATGAATGGGACAAATGTATTATATACGGCTTTCAAAAAAAAATTATTATCTTATTGCTTTATTGAAACTATTAATTTACCTCATTCGCCCAAATCAGACCGAAAAAATTTATTATTTAATAGAGGTTATTAATTTATTGAGGATTATTTTATAGAGGTTTTACTGTATAAGTTCTAATATTAGTAGTATGAGTTATTGAAACTAATTGCACCAGACACCAATACAATACCCTTATTATTCGACACAATTGGTGCTGGTTGATGTTGTTTATCTTTCTAAGATAAAATATAATGCTTTTAGCAAGTATTAAATGGATACTAGTTGTACACCTTATTTGTGAACTGTTAACCATTTAAATTGCATATACTTATACTTATTTCTTGCTTTAGAATTGAGACATAATTCCCAATTTTAATTCATTTTTTAATAGTTTAACATCCAAAACCCCTCTTAATCGTGTCCATTGCACACATGCCCTTTGAATAAAAAGCCAATTTAATAATATCAAATGATTGGTTTTTGAATAGGTTCCCATAGTTCACAATTAATGTTGCAAATGAATCAAACTAGCTCGTGAGTGCTTGTCAATTGACTCGATCAAAATTCAACTCTCGACTCGAGTTCGGTAATACCAAACTCAAACCGACCAAATCAATCTATCAAATTGAAACTCAAGTATAAAGATAATCGGCTAGTTGGCTCATCGAATTGGATCGAATTTATATGTTTTTAGCATTTTTATTTTTAATAATAAAATTACATATATGTCCCCAATGTTTTTATTAATTATTTGGGTAAAATGTCTATTTTATCCATTCTAAAAGAATATAATCATTATTTTTTTATTTCTTGAACTCAAACTCTCCTAGGCTCGAACTTGAGGTCAAGTTCGAACTCAAGTTTTACATTGAGAATTTGTCAAATTCAAACTCAGTATAATTGAGCCGAATTCGACTTGATGATGTCAAAATTTGACTCGACTCAACTTATTTGCAATTCAAAATCTTTTTATATTCTAATGTGACAGGTCTCTTACACTTTTGGTCTTTGTTACGGAAATAATGGCGGCTCGGCTCAATCAGGTATTCAAGCGGTTTTTGCATCAGAAGTCCAGGATTTTTCTTGGTAGAATCAGAACTCAAATTGTTCACTATTAAAAGCACGAGGACTCCAAAATTCCATCAAAAGGAAGTTTTAGTCCATACTCTAAATAAAAATAACAACTCTCTCCAAAATTCCATCAAAAGGAAGTTTTAGTCCATACTCTAAATAAAAATAACAACTCTCCATACTCCAAATAAAAGTGAATTAGTTTTATCATTGTGTTAAATCATGAATTGCAATTGTGATTCAATACAAAATCCATCTTCCTTGCAAAATTTGAATATAATTAAAACTATCATCGAAGCCCTAAATTTGCACAAGATTGAAACCTAGTTTTCATAAATATTGGAGGTCAAAAAAAGAGGTTTTTCTCCTTCTACTGGTTCTATGGAATTGAAAAGGACAAATTATGTTATTTATATATTTCTAATAGTCAGTTACATTAAAAGAAACTACAACAAAAAAATATCTAAAATTTACCCATTAAGGTAGAGAGAAATGCACAATACGAAATCAAGGAACCAAAACGTCGAAAAAGATGATGATGCATCGAAGAAGACAATGATGAGAGTAATTTTAGAATCCTTTAATTGTTATCTAGAACATGGCAAACTAGTATTCGTGAGGCCCAGTCGAGGCTTGGTTGTGAGGCCGAGGATTAGAGGTACGCAACCCCCACCCACTCCCCTAGTGGATCGGGGCTAGATCTGGCTAAATCTAGTCTAGATTGTAGATCGAAAGTGGGAGTATGAGTGGAGCCGAGTCCAAATTGCAGATCAAAAGAGGAGAGAGAGAGAGAGAGACCAAAAAAAGAGGCTGCACTAGTAACAATATCGGCGGCAGTGAAGTGGCACCGGCAGTGGTGAGCTGATGTTGGAAGAAAGAGATGGGTGTACGTTTCTAGGGATAGATAATGTTCAACAAAAACTTTGTCTATCAAAAACTAGCAAAAAATTTGGCATCCAAACAGACCCTCTATTAAGGCCCAGATCAGGCAACATTTAAAAAGTTTCAAAGAGTGCACTTCTCAGGCTTAGATAAATTCCTTAATTGCTTCTCTGCTTGACATGATTTCCTAGCTTACCTTGCTTGAGATTGATAGCTAAGACTCCAGCCCTGTCCTGATGGTGCAAATGCTTTATTGTGTCCAAATTTCAAGAGGTTTCTGTAGCGGTTGCAGCAAATAGAGCTGAAGGTGACTCGATCGAGCAAATGAGCTAGTAAGGCAAAAAAATCTCCTTCGCTTTCTACCCAAAAAAAGGCGATTGCACGAAACGGTTGATTATCTTATGTTTTATTAAGTTTTTACAATAGAACTTAAGAATTTTAAGATTTTTTTTTTTTTGGAAATTATGATCTTAGTCAAACGTAGTCGTTCAACATAGCAAATTATGAATGTCATCCTATAGAGCAAGGCATCTGAAAATTTGCCTTGATGTTTAATAATATTTTCCCTATAGTAAACTAGAAATAAACCTACAGACAAGCAAGCAAAACAGAAATAAACCTTTAGGACTAGCCACCAATATGGCAGCTAAATTTTGAGCCTGTTTTATGGGCTGTGAATTGCATCGAATGCTGGATACAGAAGAATACTGGTTAAAACCGATTGTAAACTAACTTTGTCACAGGTGGAATCAGACACACAGAGCAGTCCACATTCGAGCCTACTAAAGTAGATCAAATGCTAGACGAAGAAAAACTGGGAACTACAACTTATTCACAGTTGGAGAAAAGAAAAATATGAGTGCAGACTATTTAATTAAGGAGAGCTTGCTTCAAAAACCAGGAGTGAAATGGTTGCTATTTTAATCAAGGTGTCGACTTTTGTTTGGTTTCTGCATAATGTGCCTTTAGGCCCTCCAATGTGTACCCAAATTAAAAAAGCTTCATACAATTCAAGCAAGCAAAACAGAAATAAACACAGACAAGAAGCAAATATATTAAACAAACATATATATATATATATAATAAATAATATGCTATATATTATATTATATTAAAGCTTATTTAGTATTCCATGCACTTCAGTTCCAAGGATAGCTGAATCCATCCCAACCTTTGCTATCTTCGAATTTGCCAGAGAAGATCCTGGATCACTCATAGCAGCCAAAAAAGGGGAAACAGCTTGAGTGTCAGCCCAAATGGAAGAGTCGTCTGTCTCTGGTAAATTGATATTTAAGATATTCCACACTTCTTCCATATTTCCTTCCTCACTTTTGACTACCTTATTACCATTGTCGTCAACAACGTTGTTATTGTTGCTCATAACTGATGTTACACCAGAAGTTGTTGTACCCATGGGGGTAACCTGTTGCAGTTACTTCTGGCTTCGTCTTGAAAACCAGCCCTTCATTTCCGTGATACTGGGGTAGATCATTGGAGCTACTGCTGGATGCATAATTCAGGAATGAATTTTGTTGAAAAGGAATTGTTGCTTGCAACCCACCTTGATTCCCACCACTGGTGTTGATCGGAGTGAGAGTGTTGAGAGTGAAGTAGACAGGAACGTGCTGAGGTCTCTGATAGAGATGTGGTAGGTTTAGCTTGGCGGCTGTCCCGTACAGCTTACGTGCTGCTGTACCGTAAGCAACGGCTGCCTCGTGAGCGGTGTTGAAAGTTCCCAACAAGAGGTGTTAACCACGATTGGGTTCGCGTATTTCTGCCACCCACTTGCCCCAAGTCTGCTGCCAGACTCCTTTGTAGGTGCAGGAAGCATTCTCTTGTCCGCCTTTGCCTCTCATGCTGCCTTTTCTTGAACTGGCTTATTCAGGCTTCTTTCCTTGCCTTCCGTTTCCGTTTCCGTTTCCGCTGCAGTCAGCTTGTCTTTGATTTTGTTTATTTCGGGAGTTTTCAGAGTAATGGAGGAGAATGTGGAAATGGAAGTTGCATTTGCATGGAGAAATTAATAATTTATACTAGCCTAGGGGAGAATGAAGACAAAGTGGTGAAGGAGGAGGATATGCAAGAAGAGAGTTGTGATGAACGAAGGAAAGTACTATCGGCTAGTGTCCGCGTCCATGGGAATGCCACTGATACTCGGCAACACCAATCTGTTGGATAATGTTTGCCTCTTTTTCTTTTCTTTTTTCTTTGTATACTCTTTCCGTTAGATTAAATGCGCACTCGAACTTTAACTCTCCCACTTTTTCTTTTTTCACAAAAAAAAAAGACTTTAACTCTCCCATTTTTCTTTCCCTTGCAGACAAAATGAAGCTCAGGTGGCGTAGAAGAAGGGATGGCTCATCTCGCTTGGATGGCTTTGCGGAGAATACCAAGGATATATATATCACCTGCATTTAAGTGCTCTTCAATGAGTTTTTAGTTAAATTTGGATCATAACTCCACAAGTAATGTCAGAATGGGCAAATCGAGGTGGATAAGTTCTAAACTTGTTAATAATTCTCTCTGTACTTGATCCCACTTCAAAAAAGGTAAAAATGGGCTAACTCTCCCGAAACTCTGCAGTGAGCTAGCTGAGATATACTGCATTACAACAAGGGCCCAGGATTGATCCGTAGGTGGCACTTGACAGCTATCACTGTGACTGTTGCAGTGTTTTAACAACCGGACTGGTTCAATGAGAAACTCGAAAATTTTCAAAACTGGCGAGCCGAAATAAATCAGTTAAACCACTCAAGTTCGATTTTTGAATTTTGACTTGGGATTTGGACCTTTTTCTTAAGAGCTACTCACTTTTTTGAACTTTTGGATTCTATCAAAGCCCAACAATTACAACTAATTGTCTACTACTACAATTAAATTGGTTGATGAGCCATTTTTCTCAAATTTAAAAAAAACACCTTAGTTGGCTCAACTTAAATATAAAATGACTAATCCAATAAAAAAATTAAAGAAACCCTCAATCCTCTTCTTTCTTTAAGAACTTTCACCTACAAGAACCGCTTTGCAAGCTCCAGTCATCTCTTCTTCTTTTTTCTTTTTCCTTTTTCTCTTCTATCATTTCTTTTACATTATTGATGGTAAAGACAATAAGGAAGTTGAATTTGGTAGATAAAAAAGCACGCTTGCTTTTCCTTGTCTCTTCCATCTTTTTTTTTCATATTCATGATTTTTTCTACTTTCTTTTTGGAGTTAATTTTACAAATCCTTTCAATTTTTTTTTAGTTCGCAAAGTCAAACTAGTCTTTGTTTAATTTAAGATATTAGATAGATTTGTTCATAATTTTGTTGATCATTTATTTTTTAATGAAATATTTTTTCTTTTGTTTGGTAGATGAATTAGAATGTATTGAATTAGAAAATCTTCTCTAGAAGGTATTACAAAATTTAGGAATTTTGTGTTGATTTTACATGTCTTTGCTTATTTTTATTTTTAAAAAGATAAAATAGTTAAAAAATCAATGAACCATGGTTGAACCGTTTGAACCTTAACTCGACCATTTTGTTGGTTCAATCACCAGTACGAGTTTGAAAGCATTGGACTGTTGTGTTCTTTTAAATGCTCTAGTTGAGGTGTTGAGACTTTGGAATCGAGTAAACATTCAATACTTGGCTAAGTTGTTTTGTGAAGACCGTCTTAGGATTACCATTCTACAATTAATCCTCAAAAAGAAACACAAGCTGGAGAGACCAAAGCACCGACCGATGCACTTTCCCTTCTACTCCTCAAAGTTTCAAAGGATTTCATCAGCAGTCACTGCCACTGTGTGTACTTGAATAGTACCAACAAAAACTGTAGGCTTGTGGTGCTCGACACCTAAGTTCAACATCGATGCTACTTAAGAAATTTGAGTTGTCTTTCAACACTTTGGAATGTAGTAAGCATTCAATACTTGGCCAAGTTGTTTTGTGTAGAACGTCTTACGATTACCATTCTACAATCCTTAGAAAGAAACAAAAATTGGAGAGACCAAAGCACCGACCGATGTACTTTCCCCTCTACTCCCCAAAGTTTCAAAGGATTTCGTCAGCAGTCACTCTCACTGTGTGTACTTGAATAGTACCAACAAAAACTGTAGGCATGCGGTGCTCGACACCTAAGTTCAACATCGATGCTACTTAAGAACTTTGAGTTGTCTTTCGTTAGTCTTTTGGGGGTCAATTAAAGAGGATTTGACTCTATAGGCAAGCATGTTAACTTGTATCTCAGAGGCTAATAATCAAGTCAACTTTGTGCCAACTTTTTCTTATCATAATTAACTGATGACAATTAAACCAAGCTTTATTAGTTTAGTTATTGCCAAATTATATGCATCCCATTTCTAGTTTATGTCCAAGTCTACACAAATTATATGCATCCCCTATTATAGGTTTACTAATATAGTACTAGTCAAAAAAAAAATTTCTTTTATTTGGTAGATGAATTAGAAGGAACCAAATTAGTAAATCCTCTCCAGAAGTTATTACAAAATTTAGGATATTTGTGTTGATTTTACACATTTCTATTTATTTGTTATTTTTTATTTTTAAAATAAATAAATAAATAAATCAAAGAACTAGGATTGAACCAGTTGAACCTTGACACATCCATTTTACCGGTTCAATCACCGGTCCGAGTTTCAAATTATTGGACTGTTGTGATTTTTTGAATGTTCCAATCGAGGTGTTGTGACTTTAGAATCTAGTAAACAATAGGGATAATTGCGGGAGGTGAGGTTTCTGACATTTGCACTGACCTCCCCTGTGGTTTGAAAAATTACACTAACCTCCCCTGAGATTACTAATCCTTTGCAAATTCAATCCAAACGATTAAAATATTGTTTTAGGGAGTGAAATTAGAATTTTTTACCAAATTTGTCCTTTGTACTACATGTCCAATGAATGACAAAATACTACAAATCAATTAACAATTAATAAACTTTAAGGAGTATAGTTTATAAGCAAATATGCATTACCTATTTAAAGTACCGGCTCTTTATGGGTATTTTACTTTCAAACATTTAATTTAATACAAATATTTGCGCTCAAATACATATTTGTATTTACTTTCAAATATTTAACTTTTGTTAAATACAAAAACTGCTAATCTCTCTTCCATAAAAATATTAATATAACACTTTTTCAATTTTAGTTACAAACATTTATGTATTTAATATAAATTAAATGATTCAAAATAAAATACCCATAAAGAGCCAATATTTTACTCATATAATGGATGAAATCCATAAAGAATTAATACTTTACGGGTCATTTTTTTAAAAAAATATTTAATTTATATTAAATAAATAACCTACCGATTTCCTTTTTGCAAGAATATTACTGTAACACTTTTTGAATTTTACTAACAAACATTGATATATTTATCAGAAATTAAATGTTTGAAAGTAAAATATCCGTAAAAAGCCGGTACTTTAAATGAGTAATGCGTGTTTGCCTATAAAGAGCCGGTAACTATTTAAAATACCGATTCTTTAAGGGTATTTTACTTTCAAACATTTAATTTAATACAAATATTTACGCTCAAATACAGATTTGTATTTACTTTCAAATATTTAATTTTTGTTAAATACAAAACCTACCAATCTCTCTTCCGTAAAAATATTAATATAACACTTTTTCAATTTTAGTTACAAACATTTATGTATTTAACATAAATTAAATGATTCAAAATAAAATGCACATAAAGAGCGAATACTTTACTCGTATAATGGATGAAAGTCATAAAAATTTAATACTTTATGGGCCATTTATTTTTTTAAAAAAATATTTAATTTATATTAAATAAATAACCTATCGATTTCCTTTTTGCAAGAATATTACTATAACAATTTTTGAATTTTACTTACAAATATTGATATATTTATCATAAATTAAATATTTGAAAGTAAAATACTCGTAAAGAGCTGGTACTTTAAATGAGTAATGCGTGTATGCCCATAAATTATACTCCTTAAAATTTATTAATTGTTAATTGATTTATAGTACTTTGTCATTCATTGGATATATAGCACAAAGGGCAAATCTGGTACAAAATTGGCTAAGTTGTTCTGTGAAGAACATCTTAGGATTACCATTCTGCAATCCTCAGAAAGAAACAAAAACTGGAGGGACCAAAGCACTGACCGATGTACTTCCCCCTCTACTCCTCAAAGTTTCAACGGATTTCGTCAGCACTCACTCTCATTGTGTGTACTTGAATAGTAAACAAAAACTATAGGCTTGCAGTGCCCGATGTACAACAAAAACTGTAGGCTTGTAGTGCTCGAAACCTAAGTTCAACATTGATGCTGCTTAAGAAATTTGAGATGTCTTCTGTTATTGCCTTTCGGGGCTCAATTAGATAGGATTCGATTCTGTAGGAAAGTATGTTTACTTGTATGTCAGAGGCTAATAATCAAATTAAGTTTGTGCAAACTTTTATTTATCATAATTAACTGATGACAATTAAACCAAACTTTATTAGTTTAGTTATTGCCAAATTATATGCAGCGCGTTTCTGGTTTTTGTCCAAGTCTGCACCAAATTTAGTTTGGTAGATTCCTTATTTATTATGGGTTTAATAATATAGTGTCAAAATTGCTTTTGATACTTTCCTTCTAATGTTTATTGGCTCCTCATTTGTTTCTATTAATGTTGTGGCGGTTCCAAAACTGCTTGACTAATCCCAAGTCCAAGTCCGAGTATCTACTGGATACAGTATTTTGTTTAGAGATTGTTTTAGCTTTAAGGAAACGGACCATTCTATACATGTGTTAGTCTAGTACGTTGTTATTTAAGAGTTGAGTTGAATCTTGAAAGAGAGTTGAGGAAAGTATAATTTTGAAGAGTCAAGTTGTGAGATAGAGGGAAAGCTTTTAAGAATTATTAGTTGTGAGTTGTTGTAAGTGAAAGGTTTTTTTTTTTTTTTTGCAAAGCCCCAAATTGGGGCAGGGACGCCATCCCTTAATTTATTTATATCGAAAAAGAGTACAGCGAAATAGAGAGGGGCCAAACCTGACCTCTGTTAAAGTAAAAGAGACAGCTAAGGATCAACAATAATAAACACATATGGAAAAATCTGGAATTCTAAACACATACCAGATCAATCGAACGAAATCATCCACATGAGGGTGCCCCACATTTGTGGGATTGTAAGTGAGCATGGGAATTTGGTTTAACATCTTGACGTGTTTGCATTGTTTTACCTCTTTTTGGAAGCTGCTTCCTCGCTTTCTTTGAAATCACTTAGGTAAATTGCTCGAGAGCTAGGTTCTGGTCTTGGTCTTTGTCTTTTTCGCGTTGTGAATCATCTTTTTTTTCTTCATTTTTGTCATCATTGCATGTTGTACTTGAATGAAGAAAAGGCTTTTGATGTACGAGGGGGATGCTACCATGTAATCTCTCTCATTTAAACTCTTCGAACACATCTTTAAATTGTGGCACATCTTTAAACCGTGACATAGAGGATTTCGTTTGTGTTCTTGTACTTGTACCCACAAGGGGTGTGATTCCAAATGACACCACATCACGTGGGTCATGAATTTTGTCTACCTTCGCTAGCGTAACATTTGCCATATCAGACGTATTTTCATTACCATGCTGTGAGGAGTCGTTAGTTAATGTTGTTAATGTTGAGTTTTAAATTAATAAATATGTTGAATATTTGTTTACATATTTATTATTCTTGCTCCCACATATTTTTATATGTATATGAAATTGCTTGCATGTGCATATTATTTTTTTTGTGCTAATAAGTGGTATCAATATTCTAAACTTTGACCCTAGGGTTTGTTCGTGAAAGTAAGAAATGGATCTATATTATCTACATTATTGTGGCGTTTTTGTCTTTGATGGTAAAAACGATTTTAAGAGTTGGAGTTTGATGATGACAACATTTTTGTAATCTATTGAAGTTTGGAGTATTGTCCAAAAGGGTTTGACAGAACTGACAACAGGTAAGGAATTATCAAGTGATGCAGTTATAGAGTTAGAGAGGAATAGTCAATTGTATCACAAGGCATTTCATTATCTTAGCACAAAATTTGAGTTGCAAGTAGTTAAAAAATTCATTCATGCAAAAATCGTAAGGGAGGCTTGGAAAATTTTGATGAATTATTATTGTGGCCATGGTAGAGAAGAAATTTGTTATGAGAAAGATGAAAAAGAATTTTTTGATGAAGTAGAGAAAGAAGAAATTGTAGAAATTGTGGATGTATATGTAGATAAAGAATTTGTGATTGAAAAGAAAATTTTACACGTGGTTGAGAAAGAAAGTGACATCATTGGTCAAATAAATGATGTTATTGAAGATTGTGATGAGATAGAAATTCTTGATTTTATGGGAGTTAATAATTTATTTGAATAAGAAAATCAAATAGTTGAATTGTTTGACATTAATTATGGAGTGGACGATTCAGTTGAAGATTGTGGTATTGCTAAAGTTGATGCAATTGTTAGTATGAAAAAATTAAATGAAAAATAAGGCGATGTTAAAAAACTTGGTGGTGGAAAGCATGATTTTGCGATTTCAGAAAATTTTCTTTTCAATTACAAATCCTTCGTCTGCATGTGCACCTACAATTTCTCCTTTCTCTACTTCATCATATGCTTTTGGAAAAATACGGTGATGTTGAAAACCTTTGTGGCAGAAAGTATGACTGTAATTTTAGGAAGTTTTCTTGATGATGTTGATGAATTAAATTATGGAGTATGCAATCAAGAAGGAGTAAATATGCTTGAGTTTTTTTTGACAAAGGAGGCCATGCAAAGGAATAAAATTTTGTCCACTAACACGTGTGAAGATGAAATTGAAGATCAATTGCAATTTGAGGTTCCGTATTGTTGATACAATGGTTGAATTTTCTATGAAGAGGGAAGCTCGAGATGGCATTGAAGATAATCACAATGGCGAGCTTGGTTCAAGAAAGGCAATGATGACAATTAAACCAAGCTTTATTAGTTTAGTTATTGCCAAATTATATTCCGCCTGTTTCTAGTTTATGTCCAAGCCTGCATCAAATTTAGTTTGGTAGATTCCTTATCTATTATGGGTTTACTGATATAGTACGAATCAAAATTGGTGTTCATGGTTTCCAGCTGATGTTTATTGGCTCCTCATTGGTATCCATTAGTGTTGTGGCGGCTCCAAAACCGCTTGACTAATCCCAAGTCTAAGTCCGAGCATCTACTGGATTCCTTATTTGGTTTAGACATTATTTTAACTACTAAGAACGGACTACTCTATTGGCTTGGACATTATTTTAACCGCTAAGAAACGGACTACTCTATATGTATGTGTGTTAGCCTAACACATTGTTATTTGAAGAGTTGAGTCAATTCTTGAAAAAAGAGTCAAGAAAAGTACAGTTTTAAAGACTTGAGTTGAGTCAAGTTATGAAATAGAAAGAAGGCCTCTAAGAATTGTTAGTTGTAAATTATTATAAGCAAAAGAATACAACTTAATATTGTTATTGTTGAATTTTAAATTAATAAAATTATTGACTATTTCTTTGTATATTTTTTTCTTCTCCGCTTCTTACATATTTTTATATGTGTGTAAAATTGCTTGAATTGTTCATGTATTTTGTGAAAACAATAACCAATCAACTTTGCTTATTCTAATTTAAAAAAAGGCGGCGAAAGGGGGAGTTGAGTGATTATGGATGTGATGGCTTTTACTTATTTCGATACTTTAAGAACGGCTCATACCAATTTAAGTAATTTTGGCCGGGTACATCAAATACTCAATATCACTATAATTTTGTTTGTTAAGTAATTAAATCAAATGGGTTCGTACCAATGACAATCAAAATCTAAGAAATTGATTTTATAGGCAAAGGAAGATAATTAGCAGCAATGAGAACTCAATTCTTGGTTATTCTATTTCTTATGCGATCAGATTTAACATGAGATAACGTAAAATCATTGCTCTTGGCTTCTTAAGTGTAAAAACTTATAGGCATTCTCTTTGATTCCCACAACCTTGAGCAAAAATGTAGAAATTTTTTGATCCAGTAAGAGAACAACCATCATTGCTAGTTAATTTGGAAAAATGTCCAAGCTAGATAAACTTCAATTATAACCAGCATTTATAGATAAGCTCACTTTCATATTCAATGTGTTATATGACGACTATAAGTTTGAAAGGTATATGATTTAACTTGAAATGCGAACCAATATTTGAAACTAACACAAAGGTTTTTTGTAGAAATTTCACAAGAAAACCAACATATATTATTCAGGACAGATTAAATTCATACTCCTAAACCTCACCAGAAGTTTTACTATTAGTCGTATGAGTAGAGCTGTTAAGTCAATCGAGTAGCTCGAAAGCTCGTTAGAGCTCGACTCGTTAAGGCTCGAGCTCGGCTCGTTAATTTTGGTTAACGAGTCGAGCTCGAGCTCGAAACATGCTCGTTTAGTTAACGAACCGAGTAAGCTCGGCTCGTTTGATACTCGAGTAGCTCGTTAGAGCTCGTTAATGAAGGGCATATTTGTCATTTTAGAAATCAAAATTATAAAAATTAAAAATTATAGATTTTTATTAAGATTAATTTGCACGAGCTCGAGCTCGAGCTCGTGAAGCTCGACTCGTTTGTGATAAACGAGTCAAGCTCGAGCTCGAGCTCGAGCCACATGTACATTTAACGAGCCGAGTTCGAACACATTTTAAAGCTCGTTTTCCTAACGAGCTCGAGTAGAGCTCGGCTCGAATTAAATTCGAGTCGAGCTCGGCAGCCAAATACTCGGCTCGACTCGGCTAGATTAACAGCTCTACGTATGAGTTGTTGATACTAATTGTACAAGTCACCAATGCAATACCCTTATTAGGGCAATTGGTGCTGGTGGATGCTGATTATCCTTCAAAGATACTCCCTCCATCCCAATAATTTGGTCCTGTTTTGGGAATCCGACTTTTTAAGAGTAGTAGTTTAATTGTGCTGTTTGTGTTTCTTTTTCAATTTTACCTCTACAAATTTAAAATTTTAATTTGAACGATAACATGCATATAATTAGAAGGAGGGGCTATATTGGAAAGAGAGACTAAAATGTAGTTTGACTTTCTCAATAGTAAAAATATTTTGGGACATCCCAAAATAAAAAATAGGATACTTTCAATGGGACGGAAGGAGTATAATATAATAATTTTAGCCAGTATTAAATGGATACTAGTTTTACACCTAATTTGTGCACTGTTATCCATTTAAATTGCAAATGCTTATATTTATTTCTTGCTTTAGCATTGAGACATAATTCCCAAATTTAATTCATTTTTTGAATAATCTAACATCCAAAACCCCTCTTAATCAATGCACATTGCACGCATGCCCTTCAAATAAGAACCCAAATTAGAAATGTCAAACAAGTGATTTCTCAATTGGTTCCCGTAGTTCACAATTAGAGCTGCAAATGAATCAAACTAACTCGTGAGTGCTTCCGAGCCAACTTAATCAAAATTCAACTCTTGGCTT
Organism: Coffea eugenioides; assembly: GCF_003713205.1. Lineage (NCBI taxonomy): Eukaryota > Viridiplantae > Streptophyta > Magnoliopsida > Gentianales > Rubiaceae > Coffea > Coffea eugenioides. Next base: position 36,210,117 of record NC_040039.1, read on the forward strand.
AAGTTTGGCAATACCAAACTCAAGCCAACCAAATCAAGCTTAAGCTCGAGTACAGAGATAATCGATTAGTTGGCTCATTGAACTGGCTCGAATTTGTATGTTTTTAATATTTTTATTTTTAAAAGTAAAATTACATATATGCCCCAACTTTTGTATTAATTATTTAGGCAAAATGTCTATTTTATCGATTCTAAAAGAATGTAATAATTGGTTTTATTTTTCTTAAACTCAAGCTCTACTAGATTCAAACTTGTGGTCAAGTTTTTGCTCAGATTTTATATTGAGAATTTGTCAAGTTTGAATTTGATAAAATTGAATCGACCTCTATTTAATTAGACCAAAGCTCATTCAATTCAATTTATTTACAGTTCTATTCACAAAATTAAATATATCTTTACACAACCTGTTTGGATAACACCTTAAATTAAAAATGGGGAAAAAATGTGCTTGGATGACAAAACTCTACAGGCAAATTGAAGCCTTCATCAGCAAAAAAAAAAAAGAAGCTAAATCGGAAAGCAAAGAAGTTCGTTACCGCCGCTGCCACTACAAAATGGTCAAACAACGTTCGACAAAAGCACAATCGTTAATGGATAAACGACTTTTGCGAATCCCTTGTAGGAAGCTTGTTACCGCCGCCGCGACTTTTGGGAATTTATAGAGGACGTTATTCTCTCTTTGTTGAAGAAAACGTTCCTGCAACTTTTGGGCATCCCTATTCGCTCCTTTGATGTGGTTCCAAGATGTTTGGTCTGACGCTCACCTTTTTTCCTTCTTTTTTTTTGGTGTAAATTTTTCAATGTCTCGATGACCATATTGGATGACTATATTGGATCCGATTAATCCCAATCACCTTCGGACTCTTCAAGTTTTTCTTTTTCTCCGTTCACAAGACTAGAACCCAAGATCTTTTTAATAGTATCAAATTCCTTAATCTCTTGACTGAGCAATTGTTGGTATAGTCACTGGTCAAATGGAGAGAGAAATCAAGAGGCTCGGCATGAGGTCAATTCTACAAGGCTACTAATCCTTCCAGATTTCCTATTTTATCTTTTCTTGGGGTACATGGGTCATAACACAACATGTAATTCCCTTTCAATCCATCTTTTAATCTAGTTAATTTTTTTACAAATGAAATACTTCCGTGTTCACTAATTTGCAGTCAATCTTCGCCCTTTTGGAAATAGGAGAATATTTTGTGCAAATTCCAATGTTTTTCAACTCGGACCGGACTGCCGATCGAATAGGAAACCGGTCAAGTGTCTAGTCCGAGCTATACTAAAAAACCGGAGGGATAAAGACATGTCAAACCCGGTCAAAAACCGAGTTTGACCCAAAAACTGGCTGGTTTGTGTTGTAACCTTTTTTTTTTTAAAGGTCAAAGCATTTTCAACATTATGTTTTGACCTCTAGATTGTTAAAAATTACTAATATACCTATTTCATACTTTATAAATGTTGTTTTCAAATTTGGTGTTATTTTTCAATCAAGTACATAATTTTAATTTTAAACTTGTTAATGTTCATTGAATAATATAAATTGCTACTTGATCGTTCTAATTTTTTTGTATTTTCTTGTTAAATATATTTGGGATATTAAATATATATGAATGCATCTTTATTAATATTAACATGCTCTTAGGTATTTTACATACAATATTTTAATTTTTAAATAATTTTTATTTATGACGTCATTCGATTTAACCCCGATTGAACTCGATCAAACCTATTGACCCTGACCTCTGAATTCGACCTAGTCGATACCCGGTCCGAGTCTAAAAACATAGGCAAATTCATACTACGTTTCCACAATTTAGTTAGTCTTTATTTTCTAAGATGAGTATAAGCGTCTCTTAAATTGCATCTGCGTTTAAGGCACTCAGATTAGTAGCAGGAGGAATGCCTATGAATCATTATGTCTTTATGATTAACAAACTGCAGAATGTAATAGATAAGTGGGGGGACAAAACAATAAGGCTTTTGCATTTTTTTTCCTTTTTCTTTAAAATCAAATAACACACCACAAAGCTCTTTATACTATAGACTCTTCAAGTCTTTAACCCTTCGATCTTATGGTATTTCTTTGATCGGCCTAGTACAACTTTAGACAAACTACATAACACTTGATCGTTGGTTTTAGGATTTTTAAATTTCATTTGTCGATCGACAGTTTTCTGCAATCGCACAAGGTCGATTGTAGTAATAATTCACTTGAAATATTCTAGGGGTTAAACTCACAAGAACTAGTTAATTTTTCTATTTTAATTATTTCAATAAAAATGACGAAATTGAAATTCAAGGGGTTGTTAATCACTAATTGCGAAATGATTGGCAAAAGACCAGGGTTTTAGATTTTGATTCAGAGTTTGAATTATTTTTTTAACAAGCAAAGAATGAATCATTTAAAGGTACTTTAAATTATCTTTCGATACACCTAAATTGTTCATATTAAATCTCACATTTCTCACGAGATTATAAGTAAATAATGAAACCCTTTAAAATCTTAGGTGATATAATTATATCATACAAAAGCCAACCTACTCTTATTATTAGGTTAAATATGTTTATCTATCTAGTGCACGATTATCTACTTTTTTCAGTTCAATACGAAACCTAAGGACATGTTCATAATGATTAGGCATAAATGTGTAATTAAAATAAAAAATAGATAAATCAAGGCAACGGTTAAGAATTTAACTATGATAAATAATCAAATTTCCTTCACAAAATCCTAACCCTAGAAACAATTCAGTTCAACATAATCATCAATAAATCCAAGAATTCAAAGAAAAGATACAAATAAGAAGATAAAAGTAAATAAAACTTCTCAATTTTCCCTGCTCCAATTTCCATCTTCCTCCTCGATTTCTCAAGAATAGAAGATATAAAAAAGATGAACTAATGCTAGATTAATACTTTCTAACCATAAAAATGATCTAGAATACCCCTAGTTATAGTTTTCTAAAGTTATATCCCAAACATGGTCGGATTAGGCTTCTTAGATATTTAAAAAAAAAAGAAGAAGCAATTTCCAGTAATTTTTCAATGAACTCCTGTGACAACTCCGACTTAAACTCCAGCACTGGAGTTGCGTTAAAGCTCCAAAATGGAATCCAATACATAATTTAAACATAAGCCATGCTTAAGACAACTAATTATTAATTTGTGCATGAGTGAACTATTCTTATTTTATTTAGTTTCAACGTTTGTCTTATATTTCATATCTTAAATTTGATAAATTTATTATTTTAGTTCTTTTCTATCAATATTTTGCCGAAATATACCCTATTTGTAAGTATTTAGTTGGACAAATCTATATAATACCAAGTGGACATCCTTTGTTGTTGCCACTTGGACATGATTAACATTTGTGTCTTGTTATTTTCTTTTTGTTTTTGTTGACAATCAAATTATTTCTTTTTGTTTACTCCCTTATTTTTAGCTAATAGTAATGAATATATTATTTCCCTGCTATTTATACATTAGAGTTAATATATGACGTTCTTGATTTTTTTAATCAATCAACCTATCAGTTTTCTTTACAACATTTTCACCAAAGCAAATGGTAACGCATCATTTCTTTTACTATCATATATTTCTATTTTTGTACCCTTATTGTTTGGCTTGATTATTATTTATCATTATTTCTACAATTTTGACAATTTTTCAATTTTTATGTTGTTTCATATTGCCTAATTTTAGCATATGATTCATATTAATTTATTTAGGTTGTCGATTAGTAGCTCATTCATTTCATCAACTGTTATAATTTTTCTTTTCAAATCCATTGTTTTTGTAGCTTTTTATGGGTCAAAGCCATTTCTACTTAAGCATTGATTTGAGCAAGTTCTGCATTAGTTTTTCAACAAGAGTCATAGGTGGGGGTGAAAGCAAGAGTGGATTGATGTTCACACTACTAGCTAGAGATTTTAAATCTTTTCAACAAAAGTGTTCTCCTAAATTAGTTTCCTTTTTTGTATTTTTATTTTATTCTTTGACTAAATAAAGTTCCTCAATTTAGTTCCCTATTATTGTTTAAAGTTCAAATGCATCACATTTCAAGTGCCTTTACATATATTATTATTACTATGTCCTTTCAAGTATACATTCCGAAAATTTTTCTATTCTTTTTTCTTTTTTTGTGGTCTACTCCTGCCAAAACGTAAGGATGCCCATTCTCTATTATAGAAAATAAAAGAAAGCAAATACATTTTTTCCTTCTAATCAATCAATTACAAATCTATCACACTATTATCAATTTCATTGATTCTATAGGAAAGTAAAGAAAAACTATATTCTCCTTTCTTGTAATTAAATAATTGCAAATCAACTACTTATTTCTACAATCGTGCTTAGATTTGGGTTCTTTTTCCATTTGTAGAATTTTGCTTATTAAATTCTTCTCTTTACGATTTCTTTTGAATAAGTAATCAATATTAGTAGATTTCCCTACAATATCTTGTTCTCTCATATGTAACTTTACCACCACCATTACTCAAAATAAGTAAAATTAAACATCGAGATAAGATTCAGTAGAAACAAATACGTTATTGTATTATATGTTATATGAATTGATATAGTATACATTGACAGTTTATATAGTACTTCCAATTTTGTATATCTATCATTTTGAGTTCTTATTAATATCTATTAAAAAAAATTTTTTTTGTGAAGATGCAAAAATGCTTGTGCAAATGCATGGCCAAATTTGAATAGATAGAGAGCGCATCGAGTAAGCCCTAAAGCTCAGCAACCTACATCACTCCATAATCTGTCACATACTTTCATTTCTTCCACGAAATCATTGCATGCTGCCACATCTATTTTATCCACCAAGTGGAGGTACATTTTCTTGTCAGTCCCCAAAATTGATCTTGATGACTCTTTGCTTTTGCATCCCCCGCAAAGAAAACAAATTCCTTATAAAAGATCACAAGTTCAAACACAATCACAACCAGAGTGGCTTGAAAAGTATATAAACTTTGTTTTTAGACTGGTTATGCTGTGGGAATCGTATTCTGTTAGTGAATTTCGTCTTCACAGCCAAAACATTTCCACAAGTTATCTTGCAAGTGTATGGATATCTTTTATGCTTTGGCGTGATATACAAGTTCTTGATATTGCAATTGGACTGGGAGAGAATGAAAATAGTGCAGTCTTGCCTAGTGAAATATTTTGGTGCAAAACTCTTGTGGTTTTGAAATTGTGTGGCGGAGCTCTTGTCAAATTTCCAAATATTTTTTGTTTGCCCAAGCTCAAAGTTTTGCATATAGAATTGTTGAAAGTAGGGGGCAGTGATACAAGTTTGAGAGACGGGCAAGGCCGTGTAGTTGATCCTGAGGATGCCTGGACTAATGCAGTGCGGCCACGTATATATAAAGTTGGATCTGTTGAAATTTCAATTCCTTCCCTAGAAAAGTTAATCTGGCGCCCGTTTTGGGGTATGGACAAGGTTGTTCTTAATACCCCCAATCTTCAGGTTCTCGAGTACGATGATTCTTATAGTAAAGTACAGTCAACATGTGGGTTCAAGTCTCTGGTCAGAGCTGATTTTTCTCCTGGAATGCCCCCTGTGCTATGCTATCACGTTTGCAGTTATTTAGTTTTATTAGTAAAATGTGCAATGTTAAGTTTCTTCGTCTATCAGGCGCTTCTTTAGAGGTAAATTTTTTTTATTTTAGTTCTAATTTCTTCGCCAAAATCCGTACATTATGATGCAAAATCTCTGTTTCTCTAGCATTTTCATGATACTTGTGTTGTTTGTGGTATAAAGGTTCTCTTTCGATCTCCTCATTCGTTGCCTGAATTTCATAATTTGAGACGTATGGAGCTTAAAGCAAGCCGTGATTACCAGTGGCAACTTTTAGAAATTCTGCTGCATTGTGCTCCCAACCTGGAAGTGCTGATTTGTGACTTGGTAAGTTAGATTTTCAACTAATTGTCACACTGTCGAATGTTCATGAATAATTGCTTTTGGCATAAAGTTCTATTTAATGCTAACTGAGAGAAAAAAGTCAATTTGATTTGGTTGCCAAATATTTGAATTTCTTGGACAGCACTGTGAAGTATATACCCAGACAGAACTGGATTATGGTGCTCAAGAGAAGCCTGTGTGTTTTGCTAAACACCTTAGGGAAATTGAGCTAAGAAATTTTTCTGGGCATAAGTTGGAGTTTGAATTAGTAGGGTATCTTCTGCAGCAGGCAGCTGTGCTTGATGTTATGTCTATGTCTCCTTTAGAGCATGGAATGTCCAAGGGATGGCCACCAAAGAAGCTATTGAAGTGCTCAAAGAACTGCAATATTGTGTTTAAAGGAAAAACCAGCCTTGCAAATAAATGGATAAACCCATTCCATTGCTTTCTGCAATCTTTAATTTGCTGAAACATTCAGTTCTCTCCTATACTATAATTTGCTTTGTTATTTCAACTGTAGACAAATTATAGTTGCTTCTTGTAGCTTTATTGTTCTGTAGTTTCTGTTTAAATATTAGATATGCAAATTCATACTTGATCTCTTCCTTGGACTATATGCTTATCTATGAATCTTGAACAAGTACCCCTCTTTTGTCAATTGCTTCCGTGACATTTTTTTTTAAATATAACTCTTAGGACCATGATTTGAAACTCTGGACTTGGCAATGTGAAGAAGTCTAAAAACCCTCTGCCAACCATTAGATCAATCCTAGTGGATTATTATCACTTAAAATCTATAGCAACCAAACATTAGTCTTACTGCTTATGCAGTGTAGAATATGGCCTTTTTACATATGTTTGTGGTTTAAGTTATACCCATATCATAAAATTAAAGTGTCAAGGAGCATTCTATATATATATATATTTTTTTTTTGCGAATTATACTTAACCTTCCTATAGTTTAACATATTTTTACATAAGCCTCCTATAGTTTCAAAAAACCATACCCTCTTATAGCTTAGATCAAAGTGTTAAAATGATGGTCACCTCCTCCATAACATAGCTGGTGCGAATGTCAAGATAAAAATTATTGGTTAACCACATGGGATTCTATTGAAAACCATAAGAGAGTTACGTGAAAGTGCGTAACTTACAGAAGGTTAAGCTGTGTTTTAAAACTCGGACCGGACCGGCCGGTCGAACCGATCGAACCGGGAACAGGTCAAGTATCCAGTCCGAGTCATGTTAAAAAACCGAAATTTTAAAACCCGGTCAAAGCCGGTCAAAAATCGGGTTTGACCGGAAAAAATCGGTTTTTCCGGTTCAATCAGAATTTTTTTTTAAAAAAAAACTCAAGCTTTTCAATATTATGTTTTGGCCCCCTAAATTGTTAAAACTTATTAATATACCTCAAATATTTCATACTTTATAAATATTATCCTAAAATTTGATGTTATTTTTCAATTAAATTCATAATTGTAATTCTAAACTTGTTAATATTTATTAAATAACATAAATTGCTACTTGATTGTTCTAATTTCTTTGTATTTTCTTGTTAAATATATTTGAAACATCAAATATATATGAATATACATTTATTAATATCAACATATTATTAAATATTTTATATATAATATTTTAATTTTTAAATAATTTTTATTTATGACGTCATCCGGTGCGACCCCTATCGACCCCCGGTCGAACCCATTGACCCTTGACCCCTGACCTCGGCCGAGTCGATATCCGGTTCAATTCTGAAAACATAGAGGTTAAGTGTAATACATATTATATTTACATATCTTTGTGACTTCAATTATTTTAGTTTCTAAACGAGAGTAATCTTGACATTTAAAGTAGTTCATTACAAATGAATGATTCCATCTCTTTAAATTTTTAGTTGAAACCATGAAGGGGTCATGGATAGCCATTAAAATATAAGAGAATTAATGTGTAAAGGTAGTAAACCACCTAGATAAACTGTAATTTATCCTAAATTTTTTCTAGGTAGCAAGTTTACGAGCTGCCATATTGCCTTCTCTGTACATTTAAGTTCATTTTCTGCTTCATAAAGCGTGGGCAGGGTTGATTGAAGGGAACTTTGAACTATGACCTTTTAGATCATAGCTCGATCGGCATCGATATATTTTCAGGTAATGCTGTAGCTGTTACATTGAGAAGGAAAGAAGAAAAAAAACTTAATAAAAATAGTACACATGGAATTTGTATGTACAACTTGAAATAGGATTTGAACAATAAACCTATTCGACTAAGGAATAGAACTCTTACCAGAAAAGGATTAAAAATGCCGACCTGAATCTCCTTGTCTCCTGCTTCTTCATCTGTTGATCAAGTACAACATCTGGCTTGACAAAGGAAATATCGAAGATTTTAGTTATGTTGCTGGCATTTCTGATTTGTCATTTTGGTCCTGGGTCTTTAGAAATTGGTCTAATGGCTAAAATTCTTTTACCTTGGACATATTGAACATTAGTTTGTTCCATAGGATTTCCAGCCATTACAAGTTCCACTTATTAGCTGAACATTGAACCATATGATTATCTTCTTTAATGTTCTATGTTTCCTGAGTCCTAGTTGATTTTTTTCGCATATATTCTCAAAGTTTCAACTTTATCTCAGCATTATCATACGTATTACTATCATAGTATCATTAAGCTTTATATCCTTAAATATCATTAAACTAACAATACATTACTCTGTCATATTCCCTAAACTTGTATACAATTGGTAATAATTTTTGCACCTTCCATTATGTGAAGGACATCGAAACCGGCAATTGTGGTTTATATACAGTAAAATTTAAGCAAAACAAGTTTTGGCATAAGGATTTTGATACAAAAACAAGCACATGACATTTTCACCATGTATAAACTCTAATATTTTTTTACTCCATACACCAAAAACTACTTCACAGAAAATGGAGTTTACTCAGGGAGAACAATCTTGTAGGTCTTTGAGCATCTTGGAAGCATTAACAATTTCCTCCATTTAGAATATAAACAATGTTCAGTGGATGCGTTATCCTCTCAAAACCTAAAACTTATTTCTTTGAGAACTGCTTCATGTTGTAAAAGATACTCGATGATATAAACTGAGTTTGACAACCAGAACAATCAACAGTTTCAACTTTATTTAGCATCTGAGCGAGACATGAACGAGGTAAAGTTCGGCTCCCTGCTGAAAACTTCGTATGCACCAAATTTTCAAATCATGGGGTATCTTCATAGATGAAGGTAAAATCATCAATAAGGTGAAATTCTATAATGTTCTCTGCTGTGACTAGAGACTCTTAAATTTTTTAGTGCGTGTTCATCAAGAGATTCAATCATCAAGTATCGGAGATTTGGGTTATCAATCATAATTTTGTGAATGTCATTATAGGATAATGTCATTCTTCTAAGGGAATTCATGGAGAGATCTAGAATTTGACCTTCTTCTGGGTAGCACTAAGACAAATTTAAATCTTCAAGTGACTCACAGCCCATAAAGAACTTTGCAACTCTTTCCCCACCTATTGAGAAATATTTGGAGTTTATAACTCGTTTTTTCTAACTTATGTAATCCCTTATTTGTAACACTTTTTGGCGCAACATGCTACTTCATCAGAAATCTTGTACTAACTTTTGATTATATTTCTAGAGCAAGTGGGTAAATATAAGCAAAAGTAATACTTGCCCTGCAGCTATAGGTGCTTGATTTTCATACACCAGCTTGGATAGTTCGTCCTCCCCCGTCAGTTGGCTTAAGTTCCATCATGTGTTTTTAGCTAGTATGCACTTAACGGGAGCTGACTTGGTTCAAGACTTTGCTGACTCTATTTCCATGAAACTGATAGTAACACACTTCCTCAATAGTCATACTTCTTCTCTTTCTATTTTTTTGTCCCTTCCCCACTTTCCCCCTTGCCCCTTGCCCCCTTCCCCACTTTCCCACGCCCCTCCCCAAAAAATATGTAAAAGGGTTGTTCAATTAAAACGTAGAATATTGGAATTTCACACCAATATTTTATAGCAGCTTTGGTGCACTGGAACCAAGAAACTGACTGAGTTAACATTGTTGACTCATTGGCCTCATAGCAAGTGGAAAAGGTTAACTGAGGGCAAGAGTCCAATGAAAAGGTTAACATTGTACTCATTGGCGTTGATAATGGCCCAGCGGCGTAAACCCAAACGAAACAAGTAGTTATCTTGATGAGCAAGTTCTATGAAAGAATGGACTTGTTCTTCATCTATTGGTTTCAAATTTCTATTGTGAATAGGAAAGGAAATCTCTGTTCTGGTTTACTAGATTCTTTAAAGTTTATGAGGCTAGATAAATATGGTTAAACTGCATCTGTATTAACTTTCTAAATGTTGGTCTGTTGTAGTAATAGCACTGTAAGTACTGACTGTGTATTACGCTAAGTTTTGCTGCCAAACCATTAAATGAAGATTTTAGACTTGGAAGCAAACAATTTGATTCTCATCTGTTCCAGTTTTCCTGATGCGGCCTAAGGCTGAAATTGATATTAAGGATTAGGATTCAGTCTGAATGAACTTGATTGTACATGAAAGCCACAAGGGGGAACCTGATTCTACAAACTTTTAATGCTTCTTAAGTGGTTGCCTTAATGCATCAGTTTATAGTGAACTCATACAAAATCTTAGATTGTTCAATCAAAAAGCAATGCAAGTATACTACATGATTTGTAGTTTGCCAGTTCATCACATCCGAACTCTTCTACTTTATTTGTTGAAGTTTGTAATTTGAATTTGCAGTCTCCAAGTATTGTGGTTCTGGATGTTTGTACCATAAACTTCTTCTGTAAGATTCAGTGCCAAAACTTCTCTTTGGGTGTTTGTTATATTTTTATAAGAAAGAAAGGAAATGGGAAGCAATTTGAAAAATCTCAATCAAGTACTCAGTCACCGGAAAAACTTTGAGGCTATGTTGCATGGACTAAGGCAATGGATAAAGCCTTGGCTTAGGTCTTGCTTGACCAGATGGCTAAAGGGAATAAGAGTGATGGCAATTCTTGCAAGCCTCTAGTTTTACAAACTGCACTTGAGTAAATGAACTCTGAATTGGGTCTTGAATTGACAAAAGAAAACATAAAGAGTCACCTCAAACTGTGGAAAAGGTACTATGCGGTGGTTACAGATGCAATCAAGACACAAAGTGGATTCAAGTGGGATGAAGAATGAAAGATGATTGTTGTGACAGCAAAAGATGTAAATGAATGGAAAGTTTATGTTAAGGTACAAAACAAGCAGTCATTTATCTTGTGTTGCTGCCTAGTTTATATGATGAATTAATCCACTTATTTTCATGCAGTCTAATCCTGATGCTATGGGAATGCAAAACAAAGTAATTGACAATTGGAAAGATATTGTTCTGTTGTGTGGGAAAGATAGTCACTTGTGAAGGTGTTGAAACCTTTGATGAGGGAGTTGAAGCAATGGCAGAAGAAGAGTAAAACAAAGCAAACAGTTTAGGAAATATCAAAGGACACTAATTACAGCCCTAGAATTCTCTGAATGTTCAGTAAAGCAAAATCCAGAGCAGAAAAAATAAATACATCACCATAATGCACCATTTCACTCCGTAAGTTCAATTAAAGACAGTCTTATATTTTAACCCCACGAGGACTTCACTTTCTTCTTCTTCCCAACTGGAAGAGCCATTTCTTTGACCTTTTGATACTAGGTAAGGCATTGTTTCTTTTATTTGTGGGTAGTGGCTAAGAGAAGCTAAATCTTTGTCTCAAATTTCTGTGAAAAGTAATTTTGCCTCTGAAAACAGAGTTTGCCAAATTCCTCCTCCGAAACATATCAAACTGTTCATCAAGGAGAGGACTGCCTCCCGTCTTTGCGAACATCTTGATGACTAACCCCTCTAACTATTATTGTTATCATTATACAAATATATCAAAAGAAGCAATTTTACTTGACACAAGGAAGAGTTCAACTTTTCCACAGAGCAGAAGACCTATCAGACATTAACTAAATTTCAGCACCAATCTGGATATAAAAAATGCGAAGTTCAAGAACAAAAGGTAATTGTCAAACTTAGAGCAGTCTCAAAGAACACAAGCCCCTTGTAGGTGTTTTAGACTACATAGATTTGCATAAATGGAACAAAGCATTGTCCACTTCGATGTTTCGGAACAGAATTGCAAAAGCACTCAGCAGTGAAGAATCATACAGACCACTAATGTCTACAAATGAGCATAGGCGGCAATAATGTACCAAACAACAAACAACAATTAGGAAACCATATATGAACTGGCACTGACTAATATTTTTAGATTTGATCTTGCAAAGTATGGGTAGAGTTCAATATTTCTTTACTGAATCCAATCTCATGATCACCTAATTGCAGGAAGAAAAGAACCACAGCAATAATGTTAAAGAAGAAGTTAACGTAGCATCTACAGATATTCAGAGAACGAGTTAATGATTTTGGCATCCAGTACATTATCAACGCCCGCAAAAAGGGCAAAAGTAATTAACTCTGCTTTTAAATGGACCAAAATACCACAATACTTTATATGTCAAACCACGAAAACCCAATAGTTCAGAAGATTGCGCTCACAGGAAGGATCTGTAGAATGAAACATTAAAGTCCAGAATCTGGAATCATACAGAAGAAAACAGCGCCAACATCTTTTGGATCCAGAAGTAGCGAATTTGATATTTTGTGTTTCTTTGAGCATCTAAAGCACAAAATTTTCCTCCATACGCTTAATGAAGCACAACCTCACAGTTTTTGAAGCTCCTCCTCGACTTTGATAACTTCTTGTTAACGAATGATTGCCTTTTTCCCGAAATTCACCTTCATAAGCATATATAGACATCTTCTGCAACACACTCCCGTGCTTCAGAAAATATCTTACTATCTGAAACTCGTATTTTCTCCCACTGAAATTTTTTATTTTAACTTCTGTAAGATGCTCATCCAAACACCAAGGTTTGTCTTTAGCACTATTCTGTAGGAGTATATTGCCGTCAATTTCCTATCCGCACTGATCAAAAGACAAAAGCGAAACCTTGACATTAGATTAAATAATTTTATCTCTACCTATTTTTAAAAGGAGAAAGGCAAAACTCATTTGGTCCACTCCGTTCAAATCACCCAAGTTCAAAGGCCAACTCACCATGTCACAGACAAGCACTTCCAATTTTCAACGCGGCATGCCAATAGTTCCAAGTGTGTCAAATTTAGAAGTTCAGGTAGCAGATGATTTGCCTCATTGAGACACTTCAAATAACATAAAGTGCCACAGTTATTCAAATGGAAGCAAAATATGTACTGTAAGCCCAAAAATCAAGAAAAGGTCACTAAACTACAGATATTCACAATTAAAAGAAATTTACCTCTATAATATAGCCCCACTAACGGAGAATCTTTACATTGGACATTTCATCAATGAGCTGGTGAAACTGATAAGCCTCAGTCAAAGAAACAAAACATAGATCAGCTCCAATAAAAGATTTCAACTTGCAAGTTGAGCCAACTAGTGGGCATGAAACATTCCAGATACTCAAGATGCTCAAGATAATCACATTCCAGACACTCAAGATTCGGGGTGTTAAGAACAACCCGATCCCCTCCAATAGGAACATTCCAAACCAACTTTTTTAGCAAAGGAATCGAAATATCAACTAATTCAATATCAAGATGATTGACATTAGAAACCCGGAAATCCCCAAGCAATGGATATCTCACAGCGACTTCCCAACGTCGAGTATTACTGAGCAGGCTCACCTCTCTTGCTAAACTCAATACGTTCAGACGTGGAAGCACGATCGTTCCAATTCTGGAACCCTGAGGATAAACTCTCACGTAATTTCAATACTACAAGCGATTTGCGTCCAAATATATCAGGTGGGATGGATTTTAAGCTCTCACAGTAGCAAACTCGTTCAACGAAAATGTCAACAACTTCAACTTTGCTACAGAGTGGAGAAGATATCCACACCTTAATTAGATCCATTTTCCCATGTCATAGCTCTAATAATCTAAGCCGAAATTCTTTTATGGAAGTTTTATGAGTTTATCAAGTCTCGCAGCCAAACAACGGATTCCCGCCTCGAACGTCAATTCATCGTTTTTGTTAACACCATGTCCGCCTTTTAGGTCAGGATTTTTGAAAACCAGTGACTCGTCAAAGTCAATCTTGGGAACATCTAAGAAAAGATACCTCCACCTGGTGGAAAGGACGGAAGTCACCGCAGCAAATTTTGTCCGGAGGAACGAGAGTATGTGGTGGATGATGGCGTCAGGCAGATCGCTGAGTTGATCTTCTATGGGAACTCCTGCACTACTAGTTTCCTCAGACATGGTTAGTTTTGAGATGGGCTGTCAACCCTTTGCCTGGGAACTATGCCCTGCTGAGTTTTTCAATCATGGCTGCCTTTGATATGGGTTGTGATCACAGGAAGGACTCCGGCCCTAGTGGATGCAAGTTCCCCACTCATGGCTTGGCTGTAGGCATGTCAATAGGTTGCGTTTGGATTGAATTCTTTTAATTCAGATGTAAATCTATTAAATTTTGTTAGACCTAGATCTTTGTGGATCTGAAAAAATAAGTTCAAATCCAAATCCTTCTGGATCTGGTATCCGATAAGTATAGGTTCTATTTTTTTACACACACTAAAGTAAAAATATATAGATTTGAAAAAAATATAAACACCATCCAATTTTTATTTTCAAATAATAAAATTAATATTCAAGAAGTTGAATGCAATATACGACTACTTCTATTTATTTTTAAAACTCCTACTATATCTACGTCCAATCTTTCATTTATTTGCCTTTACTTTTTCTTGTTTTCCTGAAATAGTTTGTACTAATTACAATGATAACTAGGATTAGTTTTGAAAAAAAATAATTATGAAGTCTTATTGTATTCGATCCAATGACCATATAATATTAGAATATTTTATAAATTTACTAATATATATAATTTTAATTATATATATGGGTCTGAATAGGGTCTGGTATGGGTTTGAATTTGAATATGGGTCATAAAAAATCAGACCCTACCCAACCCCACAACCTTGTTATAGGATTTGGGTCTAAGTTTGAAAAATTAAATCCAAATCCTATCCAAGTATCTTGAATCTGGGTTGGATTTGGGTAGGATCCGATCCATTGACATGCCCACTTAGCTACTTTTGAGATGGGTTTCTTTCAGCCAAAGATGCCTTAAATAATTAGGCGCTATTATTTACTTACTTTATCCCAAAACTAATGATGAAATGTAACATAGTTTGTTGATTATTTTTTTAGGGTCCATTTGGGTGCTAAAAATAATTTTGAGCCTTTTGATAAATATCGTCCCATAAAATTAGAAGCGAAACTTTTTCAGTTAAAAGCACTTTTAGTAAAAGACCAAATTTGATGCTTTTAGAATAACTTTTGTATTTGAAGAAATAAAACGTTAAATTTAATCATGTTATCCTAAATTATGAATTGTGAATTCAATAAAGAGATAAATGCATTTAAAAATTTTCAAATTACACATTATCAAACACAATAAGTATTTATTGAACTATATATCCAAATAATATATTTAAAAGCATTTAAGCACTTTTATTAAAACTTTTATTATGTGAAGTATTTTTTTGATAAGCTATTGCAATCGTAAATGGGTGATTAGTTACATTATCCACAAAACTAATTGTCAAATGTAATGTAGTTTGTTAACTCAAGTGAGAAAACATGTTTCGCCCTTAGAATTGTTATCAGTTTACTCCAATAAACTATAACATTATTTTCAATTTATCTCCTAATATTATTTTTTAGGCACCACTGATGAAATTAATTTAGCATATTGGAAAATTTTAGATGAAGTTAGCTTTCTTTCTTACAATTAAAAGAAAATGAGATACCAAATTCAAAAATCAACAAGTGTTCTTATCTCTTTTTTTTCACTCTTTTTAGTTGCCAAAAAGAAAATGAGATAGAGGAAAGAGTAAGAACTTAATTCTAAGAAAGAAAATGAGAAAAATTCAATATTCTCATTATTTTAAAATCACTCCTCACTCTTCTACCTTCGTCCAAATTCCAACTCCGATGACTTTAAAACAGTCAAAATATTAGATTCTTCTTTATTTTTTCTTCTTTTCAAATTTGAGTTTTTGGTGGTCTCTCTCTCTCTCTCTCTCTCTCTCTCTTCCATATCTTTTTCTTTTTCTTTTTCTTTGTATTAGTGGGAATGAAAAAAAGAAGAAAAAACCCTTTTGCTTTTACTTTCTTGGTACTCTTAGTATAAAAAAAAAGAAGAAGAATGAAACCATTCTAACTTTTTATTGTTTAATTATACAAAACAGAAGGATGTTTCCATTTAAAATATTTAATATGTTGAATTGGCTTAGCAGTAGTATAAAATGCCTAAAAAATATAACATTAGAAAATAAACTAATAGTAGCACTATAATTTAAGGGGTAAAGTGATAATAACACTATACTAGTACCATTAGAGAGAAGGATATTTTTGTTCAAAATTTTACTTAAAATGACAAGAAAAATAACGTTAACAAGTAAAATGATAGTGGTGTTATAGTTTAAAGGAATAACATAATAATAACCCCTACATAATGCAGAGGAACTGTTGCAATGCAGTTGAAAGTTTTCAAATAGGTGTTACAATCTATGGCACCATCACACTCCCAAGAAATAAACTATCAACCAATGTTCAGGAAAACACAAAACTGAAAAATATTGATTAAGACTTCTTCAAATCCATGCATAAGTAACGGGTAAAAATTTGCTTTCAAATGAAGGTTGACATCCGTGCACAAGCAAGCACATCGAGACATTATCCAATTAAGTTATTGTAGTTCAACTGAAATTTATTGTAAAGGAATTTTAAAATTAACTTGTTAGTGAATTCAACAATCAAAAAACACAGCAATCAGCAGCCTAGCATAATTCTCCAGTCACTTGAACTTTGACACATCCAGTCTATTGCCCATCAATTTCTTAAGTTAGCCACCTGATCATTAACCCTGCAATTGAATGTGTAAATACTTGAATTACACTGGACGGATCATTGCTAAAGTTTCGTTATCACTATCTTGTGCCTTCCTAATGCTACCATCACCTCCGCAGTCTCATCCAAAATGGTTAAACCAATTCTACCCTGCCCTTTTTTTTCCCACGTTCCATCCATATTGATCTTCAAAGCATCAACGGGTGATTTGTTCTGCTTCCTATTTAAGCTGTCTTCGCCAAGTATAGACACAGCCCTTTGTGATTGCTAAAATTAGAAATTCGAGCTCTTCAGATCCAGTTTCGTCCAGTTGTATAAACTGATAGAACTTGGATTTAAACCAAGAGAATTTCGGTATAAACTAGTACGATTTTGGTATAAATATGAATTATAACTGAGTTGGTGTAAAACTCCCGGTTACACCAAAAATACAATAGTTTGCACCAAAATTATACTTGTTTACATAACTGGATGGAATTGGACAGAACCTCAGTTGGAGAGGTCCCGGATCCGTTAAAATTCTGACATTCAGGAACATATTCAAGCTGCTAAACTCTTTGCCTTCATCAATCTACCCTCAAGCATATGCTTGTGACTCGCGAGCATACAGTGCATATAAGCCACAATCGCACCATGAACAATGCAAACTCTTGCTCTATTGTCTCTGCTAAAAAACACCCAAGCACTTGAAAATTAGCCACCGTACATTTCTCTACAATGGCAGAGTTCAAGCCTATCTCAAACGTCCCTAGCAAAATAGCAAGAGAAGAAAATGTGTTCTATATGCCATACGCTTCCAGCAGAAAATTGTTCATGAAGTACGATCCCTACGAAGCCACAATCTTTAGCGTGGCCACTATGTACATAATGAATAAACCGGATCTATGCGTTCCATTAATCAAGTCTCTTATATTAAAAGAAAGAAGTATGAAAATGATAGGCTTCTATTATCAATGAATCGATACCTAAGAACATAACTGTTCGTCTAGCTAGCATGTCATTCCCTTGGTCATCAGATAAATGCTTAGTGAAACAGTTTGTGGATGCGGCTTGAAATCAAATCACCTACTGAAGTCATAAAAGTAGTTTATTAATGGCCATTTGCTGAGCTGCGTTATTGCCATTCGTTTTATGATTTCCAATAGTTTTAGAGTAATTTATTGAAATTCAAGAAAACTACATTATATTATTTACTTAATTTATTTTCTCTTCTTGCTATTTCTTCTTTTTGTTTTCCTTTTGCATTCTCCTCTAACTACAAGAAATTCCCTAATTTTCTCCAATTTCTATTAAAAAAAGGAAATTTCTTCTTCATTTGGACATACCACCATACATTTTTTTTCCATTATTATTTTTTAAATTGTTTTAACGTATTCTTTTGATTTTTATTTGCCATTCATCATTTTAACTTTAGCCATGACTTATTGTAATTCAGTTGGTACTAACGATTCGGAATTAAAGAATTATAAAGTCATATTCTGTGAAAATTTTGATTTGTAAAGGTAAACATTAGTTCCTACTAATGAAGTGTAGTAAGCCCATTAGATAAAACTGTGAAAGCCGATGGTTAAAGAGATTGAAGAGAACAAATTTATACTTCTTGAATAGAAATTAAGTTACTCAAAAGTCAATCCTGGGAAATTTGCTTGATAATATTACTTAACATTTTCAACAATTGACATTTGGTTCAACTGACTATGAAATTTAAGATTTAAAAACAAGAAGTACACGATTTGGACTTGATTCAAATTAGTTTGAGCGGACTTAGATTGATCAAGTTTTGCTTTAACATGTTAAACTTATTTAAGTTTGTAATCCATCAATTATTTTAGTATCTAAATGTACTTAATTTTTTTTTTCAAAGCTTCTAGTCAAAGAAGATTTTCTTTAATTTCTCCCTAACTTCCTCCACTCTTTTCAAACAAAACAACAACTTACTCCGTGGGAGGAAAGACCTATGATTTCTTTTTGTGTTCACAAGTAATAAAGTCTCTCCTAGAATTTCTAGTGAGCGCGTTGTTTTCTCCTAAGGTTTTCTAGTGAGAGATTTCTTCATTCCTAAAGTTTTTCTAGTGAGAGTTCCTTCTTTCTTAGGGTTCCTAGAATTTTCTGTTAGTTTTGTGCTTTTTTGTTCTGTTTTTCTTTGTTTTATCTCAATTTTTTCAGATCTAATTGTCAGATCTAAAATTTCTGAGTCTATTTTGTTAGATCTCAACTTCAAGTAAGGGCTTGAAGCACTTAAACAATAGATCTGAGGGAAGAAGACATGTACAGATATTCGTTGCATTAAAATGATTGATATCTTTTGGATTACGTTGGAAATTTTTTTTTGTAATTTCCCAAATCTGATGTATAGATCCTTCAGATTTGTTATGTGATGCATCTGTAGATCCTTCCTTCAAATTTGTTATTTCTGTGACATGTTTGATGATGTATTTTCTGTCATTAGTTCAACTCTAACGAATGAAATCGTGAATTTTATTTTAAAAAAATGTACTTAATTAATTAGTGGATTACAAATCTAAATATCTTCCAAATAATTTAAGCAACTAGAAGGATTTGAAAGGATTTCAAATATTTCATTAATACCTCAATCCAAATGCAGCCAAACGTAAATTGATATTAGTGTTGATATGAAGAGATTGTTCATCCCTGTATATATTGTGGAACATAGATAAGCATATCAACAAAATCTTTAGACTGGAATTTTGTTCAGTTAAATTCACCACATTTAACTATTGCCATCAACTAATAAGTCCAGGGTCTTGCAACTTTACCAACGATTGATGCTTGAAGTGGTTCGTGGAAAGGAACATCAAAGAATAACCTGCAGCATTTGGTTTCTTAAAAGTTAAAACGAAATTAATGAAAATGAATTATAACAAAATTCATTATTTGAACACAAATTTAGACATCACTTATCTATTAAGTGTTCAAATTTCCAAATCCTTCAGCATTTTTTCTCTTCCTTTTCACTACGCATGACATAACCACATTTTACCCTCTGCTATGAAGCAGTGGTGGAGCCACATAGGTTTGAGGGTTGGCAATTGCTCCCCCTCAAGATTAATAAAATTATATAATGGTCTTGAAAATTTAAACTTTTTAAGTTTGCATCACATTTGCACCCCCTAAATTTCATAAAATTCCCTCTTTTAGTTGTACTGCCCCCTTAAGTTTAAGAAAATTCCTTTTCCTATATAGATTATGCTTTGAAGTTTTATATATTCCTCCCCCCCCCCCCCCAAAATTCTACATTTACCCTTTAAAACAAGATATTTTATTGATTATCTCTAACAAAAATTTTAGACATATTCCAAATTAAACATTAATGAAACTCTAATGGGAGAAAAGGATTTGGAATCTTAAATCAAAGTACATTGTATATTTCTTATATATATCTAAGAGCATGATTTACGCTAAAATTGACTATTACACCCCCTCACTATAGGGTCCTAGTTATGCCACTGCTATGAATTGTGAATGATTGTTCATAAAAAGCCCCAATCTGAATTGGACATAAGCATCTCTTAAACCATATTGACACGGAATCTTAGGCTCCATTTGGGGGTTGGAGTTTTGGACAGAAAAGAAGGGTAAACAAGACCTCTGCCTTGCTTGGATGGTAGTTTTTTAAGGAAAAATTTTTACGTTTTTCATAATCACATTCTCCAATCATTTTTTTTTACCTCATATACATCAAATCATTACAATATATTTTTCTATAAAAATTCCAGAAAATAGTAACCTAAATGAAAGTGGCCCTTTATTTGTTAGTTTTTAGTAAGAAGAAAAATAAAGGAAATGCAGCAGCTAAAACTTTTCAGCCCAAATTGGGCGAAAATGGAACGAAACTTAGAGGAAGCTTGTTAATCTTTTCAAAATGCCTATTTTGTCTCTCAAAAGCATTACAACAAATATTTAATGACTTACATATTCAGAATCATTCCCTTTGTTCCACTTATTCTCAAAAATCCCAAGCAACCTAACCATCTCGTCTTCTCTTCTATTTCTCTTTCATAACTTCAGCTTTCCCTTCTTTTCTTTTCTATCCTAGACTCCCAAACTAAGCCTTACAGGTGTTGCAAAAAGTCTTCATCATGCCACCTAATCTTAAACTGATAATTAGTAGAGACATCTACGATTCCGAACGGAGAAAAGTAGTACAGCCAATACAGTAAATTTTTTTTCCTTGGTAAAAAGTAGAACTATAATGCATAATTGGTGATAAGTTTTTTGTCCAAAAGACTTGCATGAGTGATGTTTCATCACTAAGCAAAGCAAAAACTGTAAAGTCTGTGGACTTATCTGAAAGAGAACATTTCAATACAGTAAAACATCCAGATAAAATGCTAAATGGAACAAAATATCAAAGACAGTTTATTGTCAAAGAATAACACAACAATGCACGAAAACATTGACGACAGTTGGGGAACCCATTGACTAACTAGAGTTAGACTAAAGCAGGGTAGCAATGGCAGTTCATGTTCCTTTCAGTGGGCACAAACTCTTTACAAACATGGTCTTACATACCGCAATGAACAAAACTGTTTCACTCGGTGGCCTGACTTTTGCCCTCTTGGAAGCGGCCGCTGGCATCTTACAAAATTGATAGACGTGCTAAAAAGGCAATCTAGAACATTCAAAGGAAACTAATTACAACTATAGAATTGTCTAGATCTATAGTAAAGCTAGATCCAGCGCAGAAGGAACGACTACAGCACTATAATGCACCATTTATCTCATAGTCTTTTAAGCACCATGAAAATTCCGCCAACTTCTCAACTGGAAGTGCCTATTCTTGACCCTTCGGTACTAGCCAAGGAAACCATTCTTTTTATTTGTAGATACCAGCTAAGAGAAGCTAAATCTTTGTTTCAAATTCGTGAAAGTTTAATTTTGCTTCCAAAAACAGTTTGTTAAACCTAGTCCTAGTTTTAAGATATTTGAACATTTCACCTAAAAGAAAGAATGCCTCCTGTAACATTTGGAGGACTACACACTCTACTATGTTTGTAATTATTATACCATCTATCTGGAAAAAGCTATTTTACTTGACACAAGGGAAAGTTCAACATTTCGCCAGAATAGAAAGAGGTATCAGACATTAACTGCTGCAAAACTTTAGAAATAAAAATGCGAAATTCAGCAATAAAAGATATTCTGAAACCTTGAGAGACCTAAGAGAACGTATAAGTCCCTTCTAGGCTTTCTGACTCCATAAGTTTGGCATGAATGAAACAAGGTCTTATCCGCATTGGTATTTTGGAATGGAATTGCGAAGATACCCCATCAGTAAAGAATCATATAGGCCATCAAAATCTTCTGAGCTCTGCCAAAAGAGCTAACAGACAGCAATAAAGATGAAGAAGAATTAGGGAAATCAAATAAATGGGCATTGACTAACTATATTAAGACTAAACTAGCGAAATATGGCCCCTCCTGGCATTAGTCGCATTTTATAGTTCTTTTACTGAATATAAACATCATATCAACTAAATAAGGGCAGAACAGCAATATTGCACAAATTATCTGAATGTTCTGAAAGGAAGTTAAGATGGCATAACCAGGGAAAAGAACACATGATTTCAACATCCAGTGCATCATCAACAACTGCAAAAATGACTAAAATATAGAAATCTATTTTCTGATGGACCAAAATACCTGATAGGTCATATATGAAATTCCCTCAAAAAAAAAATATCAGCACAATGTACCCACGAGGAAGGAATCTACAGACAATAAAACATTGAGCCCAGAGATTAGAATCCTACACGAGCAAACACCTCCGACTTCTGTTCATCCAAAAGTCACATTTGATCTCTTGTGTTTCTTTGAGCATCCAGAATACGTACTTTTACTCCACAGATTTAATTAAGAACCACCCTGCAGTTTTTTGAGCACCTCCATAACTTCAATAACTTCCTTTGAACCAATGAACGACAATCTTTTGAAAATTTGGATTTGGAAGCATATATAGACATCTTTTGCAACACACTTGCATGCTTTAGAAGATATCTAACTATCTCAAACTCGTACTCTCTGCCACTGAAATTTTTCATTTTCACTTCTGTAAGATGTTCATACTCTATCCCACTCTAAAATTTTGTTTTAGCTTCCATAAGAAGTTCATCCAGACAATGAGGTCCATCTTCAGCACCAGAGTCTAGATCTATAACAGGGAGAACTTCCTCTTGGTCCTGACCAGGAAAAACAAAAGAAAAACCTTGACAATCAGATCAAATAGTTATGTCACTATCTAATTTAAAAAAATAGAGGCCAGAATCATTTGGTTCATTCTGTTGTAAGAGCCTTAGTTCAAATGCTAACTAACCATGTTGCAGACAAGCATTTCCAGATTTGGTGTCCTCTTTAGTAGACAGACTCTCCATAAATACCCAATTGTGTCATTCCGGATTGCAAGAAGAGCCAAATGTGTCCAACTTTGAAACTCAAGCAACATAACTTTTATCATACCAAGACACTTCACATAATGTAAAGTGCAAAAGTCATTCAAATGGTAGCAAAATTTACGATATAAGATGAAAAATCAAGAACAGGCAAGTGCAACATAGATATTCAAGAGTTGTACCTCCATAGAGAGTCCCTGTAAATGCAGATACTTTATGTTGCACATTTCATGAATAAGCTGGTTAAACTGGTAAGCCTCATTAAATTCTAGTTCATCCAAAAAACTAGTAAAAGATAGACGAGCTCTAACCAAATATTTTCATCTTGCAAGCTGAATCAATTACTGGGCAGAAAAAGCAATCATATTCTAGATACTTAAGATTCGGGATGTTAGGAACGACCCTTTGCCCTTGCTGATGAAGAATCCAAACCAACCTTTTTTAGTGAATGAATGGAAATATCAACTAATTCGTCATCACAAACATCGACATCAGAAACCCCCAAATCCTCAAGCAATGGACAGATCAAACCAACTTTCCACACCGTATCATTACCCATCACTGTCAACTTTCCTGCTAAATTCAACGCCTTTAGATTCACATGAAACTTCCAATTTTGGAAACTCAAGCGCAAACTTTCCATGTAATTTGAATATTACAAGTGTGTTGCATCTGAATATTTGAATGGCAAGACTAATAAGATCCAGCGATACCCAATTCGTTCAACAAAAACATCAGCTTCAACATTGTGACAGAGGGGAGAAGTTATCCACGCTTTAATTTGGCGCATTTTCTGATAAATTAGCTCTAATAATCTCAGTGTAATTTCATTTATGGATGATTTGTGAGAAACAAGCCTCGTAATAAAACAGGCAAATTTATCCTCTAACAATAAGCTATCATTTTCATTAATATCATCTCTGCCTATTTGATCAGAATTAAAAATCAGTGACTCATCCAAATCAATTTTGGGAACATCCAAGAAAAGATACCTCCACCTGGTGGACAGAACGGCCGAGAATTTTGTGGGGAGAAACGAGAGTACGTGGCAGAGGATGGAGTCTGGCAAATCACTGAGTCTATCTTCTGCTTCATTTCTTCCTCTGGAAACTTTGTCCCTACTCGATTCCTCTCTCATGGCTACTATTTGAGAATGGGGTTTGGCACAATTTCGTAAAGGAGCAAGGCGGAAATGCCCTAGGAACTCTAGCCCAACCGGGTTCGATTTTGTTGAGGAGCAAACCAAAAATGGCCTTAGTTAAGCATGGCTTTCTCTGCGGAACTCTGGCTCTACTGGATTCCTCACTCGTGGCTCGAATTTGAGATGGGTTTGTGATATATTTTGTAAAGGAGAAAGCAAAAAATGCCCAAGAAATCTAGCTGTAATGAGTTCAATTTTGCAGGAGGATGGCTTCCCCTGAAAATCTGGCGACTGCTAAGTTTCTTACGCATGGGGCATGGCTACTGCCTGTCAACGGTCCGGGTCGACCCGAATCCGGAACCAGATGCGTTTTGCCAAACAAAAAAACAGGTCAGATAAGGAATATGGTATTTTGACCCGTATTAGACCCGAATCCAAATATAAATTAATTAATAATTTTAACAAAAAAAATTATTAATATAATACCCCAAATTTACTTCTCTGACTATTATCCATATAGTCAAACACACCAAAGACAAGTGTTGTTGCAAAATAGGCTTTTGATGGGCCCTATTTTGGATAGGCCCAACCCGATTTTGGGACCCGTTGAATTCGGATCAGGGAGAAAGAGTAAAGGACCCATCGGGTATTTGGGCCAGATTCGAAATTGATATAGTATGTTGGGTTCAGGTTCGAATTTATTAGTTTCGACCCGGACCTGACCGGTTGACAACCCCTACTACTTATTTGAGGTGGGTTTTGCACAATTTCGTAAGGGAACAATGCAAATAATGGACAAACGTTTTCTTCAGCAAAAACGACAGCGTCACATGTAGGATTAAATGAAGGGTAAATATGAGATATTGAATAAGGAAGAATCAAATTCATCACTAGCCATGAGTTTTGTGTCCTTCCAAAAAAAAAACTGAGTTTTGCATAATAAGACCCTATTTGGCAAGTGAGGCTTTTCCCAATTTTTTATACTACAACCTTTTTAAATAACTTTAACTAGAGTAATCTCAAGCAAAAAACTCTCAAACTTTTTAACATACACACCTAAAAATATCCACACAAAAAAAACACAGAAAAAGTTTTTTTCCCTTATTTCCTTTCTTTTTCTTTTTCCCCACACCTTAACCTACCACCAGCTCTACCGCTAGTGCCTCCTTTTTTTCCCCCTTCTTCTCTCCTCTCCCCTCTCCCCTTCTCCTCCTTTCCTCTTGCCCTCTCCTCCTCCCCTTCTCCTCGATCCTCCTCTCTTGCTTTCCTCTTTCTTTCACCAACCGCATGACCATCGCGCAGCTGATCGTGAAACCGAGGGAAAAGCTAGGAAGGAGAAGGTGGGAGAAGAAAGGAGAATAGGGGGAGAGAAGAGGAGGAAAGGGAGAAGAGAGAGAGAGAGAGTCTATTGTCGCTACATAGCTAGTGGAGATGTTGGCGACGACAACCAGCAATCTGGAGGGAGTAAGGAGAAAGAGTAGTGATGGGTGGCAAAGAAAGAAGAGGAGAGGAAGGAAAAAGGAAAAGAAAAAAGAGAAAGTTTTACTAATCTCAATAAGTTTTTCTACAAATTTTATAGTAAACTATCGTAAAATTATAGGCAAACACCCAAAAAATTCACTTGCTAAATAGGACCGGTATTATGTTCTCTATTAGAGCAAGGATAAATTCCATCGAATAGGGCCACCTCTGGAATCTCACCACCTCTGAAATCCTAGCATAAATGAGTGGATAGTCTGGACTATGATTATGAGTTTTGCTAGAACTTAAAGGCTTAAAAAGGGTGTTGAGACCCCAAATCCGAAATCCATTGGACAAAGATGGAAGATTGGTATTTAAGTTCTGATCCATTGAGTTATGAATAATTCGGTTAATCATTTTGAACTCGTAATTTCAGTTCAAAAGTTATTGGACTAGCCTCGAGTCAAAGTCAATAATTTTGAAGTATGTAGGGTTTGTTCTGCTAAATATATACATGCAATAATTTTCAAAATAATGATATGGTCTTGAAAACTTAATGCCTAAAATTTGTGGATCTTGATGGTTAAATTTATTCATGGAAAAGCAAAACTCTAATATTGTACGACACAATAGAGCAATATATTAAAGAGTTATGATCTGATAATTGATTAGAATTTGTCCTGCCATTATGGATTAATTGTACGCAAAAGAATCATAATAAAAACTGTTGTATTCAATATAGAATTTGATACTTAATGTATTACACAATAATGGTACATATTAAATTCATTTTGTATAAATAGTAGTTGTACACATTAAAGAAAATGATTCCTTTGCTGCTACTAGGTGTAAACCGATGAACTTCTCTTATTAATAAAAGTCTTATATTTTGAATGAGTGCTACATTTAAAATTTAACTCTTTAAACAATTCCAAATTGATTACATTTCGATATGGTTTATTAAACGGGCTTTGATTGTTAAGCTTATTGAAAATGCAATAAATAAATAAAGTATTAAAAAAGATAAATTACTGAAATTGGATGAAAATATCGAATTTTGTAACTTTTACATGACGTTCAAAAATTAAATCTGTGGAACATATAAAAAGTAATTTACTATTTTACTCACCATAATAGTTTTTGAGTGAATATAACTATAAACAGTTATAACAAGAAGTTAGGCGAGGTGCAACACAAGTACACATAAACTAATTAACAATTTAACTTAGTAAAAGCAGTTCTTCAATCAATTAAAATTCCATGATAGCTGCTTTGGAATTTGCTCTTTCTTCCCTAATTTTTTAAATTTACTTCTCTATTGCTTTCTTATGTTTTCCTACCAAGATAAACACTGAATAAGGTTTTCTAAACACTTATTTCTACATGTTGCATTAAAGAAGTAAATTGATAGCATTGCAATACTTTAAATTATTAAAACTTCTATCTTATAATTTAATTTTGGATGAATAATTATTTTGATATGTGTCAAGGGAACAAACACTTACAGTGTGCAATGCACGTGTTCCCATACTAGTTTATTCATAAATAGGTAATATCAACATGTAATTCTTTAATTTGTCAAGCTGTAGAGATATGTTATATGAAATAATTTGATTCGAGGAATGACCTCTATATGTAAGATATATAAGGATTATAATTTCTTACATTTTATATTTTAAATAAATATATCAATATAACATATAAATCCTCAATTAGCCAAGTCTAGAGATATGTGACCTCACATAATTTAATTGGTAACATCTCAACATATTTAATTGATTGTGACATCTCAAGTTGACACTATGAGAGATATAATTAGTTGTCAAATAGCCAAATTTTCAAATGTATGTGACACATGATAATATTCAATTGGGTGAAAAATGTGCGGTAAAACTAATTTAAGAACCAATGACAAATTTTTTTTATTATTTAAAATTTCATTGCCTACAATAATTAAATAATTTTTCATGATAGTTTACTTTCAGGTGACTTAAAATAGTACATAAAACTCCCAAAGATGTTGTCACCATTAAAAGTCCTTAAAGGTGATGCTGGAGGTCAGGGGTTCAATCCCTGCCTCCCATAAATTTGCCACAATTTGTGACAGTCTTAATTGACCTTCATCGATGGAGTCTGTACTCACATCGAACCCCCTCCCCTTCCCCTTAGACTAGGCTAGATTAGGTTATATGACATCTATCGTTTCGACAAAAAAAAAAAATTAAAAGTCCTTACAATCCAACATACATAAGTGACTTTTTCATTGACTATCTAGTAGTCCAAGAAAATCTGCAACGTCAGTATCCATCAAAGTTTCCCAAGTCGTTGGATTTAGTAAGCACTAGATAAAACTTTCTTATGTTTAAAAATCATGTACTCTTCATGGATAAACCAATCTTTTCTAGCTAAAGTGTCACTTGTAACCAATTTAATATCATAGGGAACTCGTTCAAAACGTCCTACATATTTAAAAAGTATAATTTTACGTTTCTTATAAATTCATATTGATCAAATTTGGTTTCAATCTAAGTTTTCGACTAATTTTTTATTGGAATGCATCACGTACAATGCACGTGATCATTTTTTAGGGGCAAAA
This sequence comes from Coffea eugenioides, assembly GCF_003713205.1. Lineage (NCBI taxonomy): Eukaryota > Viridiplantae > Streptophyta > Magnoliopsida > Gentianales > Rubiaceae > Coffea > Coffea eugenioides. The sequence goes on from NC_040039.1 coordinate 36,238,633, forward strand.
TTATCAAATCATATTTTATGAAATCCCATTTATAGTCCCTCATATTTCATAAAACGAATTTTTTCATTCCCTATATTTCACAAAAAGAAAATTTTCATTTCTCACATTTCACAAAATGAATCTTTTCATTCCTCGCATTTTACAAAATGAAGTTTTCATCTCTTATTAATCATGTGTACAAATAGCTTTTTTTTTAATCCATATATATTTATTTGATTTCACCTGAACAATACAAATAGCATATAATATATTTCTATTTAATTTTACCTACAACTACAATTAACTTGTTCGGTGAAACCAGATAAAGATATATTACATGCTATTCATACTGTTCAAATGAAATCAAATAGATATATATATTGATTTTCAAAAATAAGAAAGAACTATTTATACACATGATTAATAAGTTATGAAAACTTCATTTTGTGAAATGTAAAAGACTATAAATTGGATTATATAAAATGTGATTTGACAATTTTATCTCTAAAAAACAATCACGTGCAAGGCATGTGATAGATTCCGACCAAAAACTAGTTTTAAACCTAAACAGGGACTAAATTTGACTAATGTCAATATGTAACGAATGTAAAATTATACTTTTAAAAGTGATGGACGAAAAAAGTCATTTTGTAAAATGTAAGAGATGCTTTGAACGATTTTTTCATATATACATATACACATATATGTTTCTCTTTCTCTCTCTATTTCTCTCTAAAAATACATGGAAAATAATAATATTTCTAAATATATGAAGACGACTATTAGCGAGCCGCTATTAATATGGCACAACATGTTTATTTACCCCAAAATTAATTAATTATATATATAGTAAATAATATGCTAGATATTACTATATATTACATTAAAGCCTATTTAATATTCCATGCATTTCAGTTCTAGGGATAGTTGATTCCATCCTAGCCTTTACTATCTTCGAAGTTGCCATTGAAGATCTCTGGATCATTCATAGCAACCTAAAAAAGGGAAGTAGCTTGAGATTCAATCCAAATGGAAGAGTCATCTGTCTCTGACAAATTAACATTCAGATAATTCCACACTCCTTCTATAGTTCCTTTCACACTTTTGACTGCCTCATTTTCATTGTCATCAATAATAATTAACACATAGACAAGAATCAAATATATTAAACAAACATGCATATACATGCGTACATGTTCACTCTTTCTCTCCCTATACCTCTCTAAAAATATATGGATAATAATAATATTTCTAAGTATATGAAGACAACTACTAGCGAGCTGCCATTAATATGGCACAACATGTTTATTTACCCTATAATTATATATATATAGTAAATAATATTATATATCACTATATTGCATTATGTTAAAGCCTACTTAGTATTCCATACCTTCAATTCCAAGGGGTAGTTGATTCCATCCCAGCCTTTACTATTCTCGTAGTTACCATAGAAGATCCCTACATCACTCATAGCAACCTGAAAAGGGGAAGTAGCTTGAGTTTCAGTCCAAATAGAAGAGTCATCTATTTCTGACAAATTGATATTCAGATTATTACACATTTCTTCCATAGTTCCTTCCTCACTTTTGACTACCTTATCTCCATTGTCATCAATAATATTGTTATTGTTGTTCATGACTGATGTTATACCAGTAGTTGTACTACTAGTGGAGTAACTGGTTGCAGTTGCATTTGGCTTCGTCTCAAAATATAGCGCTTTATTTGCTTGATATTGAGGTAGATTGTTAGAGCTACTACTGGATGCATAATTCAGGAATGAATTTTGCTAAAAAGGAACTTGTAGCAAGCCACCTTAATTCCCGCCACTAGTGTTGATCAAAATGGTGGTGTTGAGAGTAAAGTAGACGGGAATGTGCTGAGGCCTCTGATAGAGATGTGGTAGGTTTTTTTTGGTAGTTGCTCCGTGCAACTTATGTGTTGCTGAAGGCAACCCAAAGATGCGCATAAGTATAGATCAGATAACCCTTGTTAACAAAACAAACAACCAAAATGACATAGGGAAAATCTTATAAATTCATCTGAAGAACAAAAGGCCAACAAAAAAAGGATTAAAAGGAAAAAAAAAGTTTAGCATTGTGCAAGGGAAACATAAGCGAAACCTAAAGTAAAAGAAAAGGACAAATCTTTCCTTCCTATAAACAAAAAGGGTAAAGTTTACCACTCATCAATTATAGAGTACATGTTGAAAAAAGAAAGAAGAAAAGACAAATGATTAAAAGAAAAAGAACGAAAAAGGAGGAAAGACAATCCTGGTTACCATTCCATAACAATCCCATTTATAACACTAGCAAGGCCACATGCCGTGTCGAACATCAACATCTTAAATATATAAAGCCAAAATTCCAGGTAGGAACTCATGGATTTGATGCAAGATGAAATATCATAATAACATCATCAACAAAATTAAAAGAAAATAGAATGATATTTGGGAATTAGAACTTAAAACAACTAAAGAAAAGGAATGGAAAAAAAAAAGAGAAAGAAGAAGGAACAACAAATGTGAGGGTTAGGTGGAGAAGAAATTGACGAAGAAATTATTCTTAGGAGGTAGATCTCTAATAATAGAATTCAAGAACTCTGTGGAGAATGGGACAAAACAATCTTCTATCTAGAAATTAGGGCTTTTAATTAATCTTCTATCTTCGAGTGGAGTACCCTATTTTCACATTGTCATTGTCTTGTACTAGGTCAGGGGAATAGGAAAGAAAAGGGAACAAGTGAGGAGAGGAAAGGGTAGGGAGAGAGTAAAATAGAAATAGAGGAAGAGAGAGAGGAGGAGAAGAAGAATCTTCTTACCTTCGAGTGGGCAAAAAGGAGTAAAACCTTGAGCCTAAGATATTAAGAGTTAAAATAGGATAATAAAATACGATAAAGATTCTATGTCAGTTTGTCTAAATAGGAAAATATATTTATGCATTTTTTAATAAAGTTATAATTAATTTGGAAGTTATAATATTTAAGCAATGAGTATTTATGTAGATAAAATGTGATTAGATAGTGAAAGTGAAGCTTAAATTTTGTAAGGAAGAAATTGAGCTAGTATTTAGATGGAGGTTATATTTTACTCTAAAAGAAGAAAGAGAACCCATGGTTATAAGGTTGAATTACTACATTCACACTGACATTGTAGAAAACATATTACATGAGTGGATGTAAATGTCAATACAAATTATGTGCTTGAATTTAGATCCCAGCTGTTGAAAAAAGCTTTTGCACGAAATCCTACATTTTGTTGGTTTGGTTTTTGACTTCAACAATCAAAATTAATTAGCTAAGTAAAGCCCTGCAACCAAGATTTCAATAGATAAAAAACATGTTATGCACGGTAATTGTCATATTTTGACATCTTGTACCATTTTTTCTTTTCCTTTTGCCATGTTGACTGGGGTCATTGGGTATATATATGTAGCAGAGATTAACCATATACTTAACATGGGTAGAGATTAACCGTGTATATATGGGTAGAATCACAAATGATTAAAGTTATATATGAATGATTAGAGGGAGAGATAGAGAGAGAGAAGAGGCAGTGTCAATTGAGGACCAGGAATCTTTTAACCAAGGAGAAAAGGGAATACGAATGCCGACTATTTAGCCAAGGAGAGCTTGCTTCAAAAACCAGAGTGGAATAGTTGCCACCATCAATGGATTAGCTCAAGCAAATTTTTTAATTATAATGTAATCAGGGTGTCGACTCTTGCTTAGTTTTTGTGTAATAGGCCTTTAGGCCTCCAATGTACCCCAAAATAAATAAATAAATAAACTAACATACAAGACAAGCAAGCAAAACAGAAATAAACACATTGACAAGAAGCAAATATATTAAACAAACATGCATATATATATATACATATATGTTTCTCTTTATCTCCCGATTTCTCTCTAAAGATATATGGACAATAATAATATTTCCAATTATTTGAAGACGGCTACTAGCGAACAGCCATTAATATAGCACTACTTGTTTATTTACTTTATAATTACTTATATATACATAGTATAATAATATGTTATAAAGTACATTAAAACCTATTTAGCATTCCATGCAGTTTAGTACAAAGGATAGTTGATTCCATCTAAGCCTTTGCTATGTTTGAAGTTGCCATCGAGATCCTTGGATCATTCATAGCAGTCTGAAAAAGGGGAAGTAGCTTGAGTTTCAACCCAAATAGAAAAGTCATCTATCCCTAGCAAATTAACATTGAGGTTATTCCACTCTTCTTCCATATTTCCTTCCTCACTTTTGACTGCCTCATTTTCATTGTCATTATTAATAATAAACACAAAGACAAGTAGCAAATATATTAAACAAACAAGCATATACATGCATATATGTTCTCTTTTTCTCTCACTATGCCTTTTTAAAAATATATGGACAATAATAATATTTCTAAATATATGAAGACGGCTAATGACTAGCGAGCCGCCATTAATATGGTACAACATGTTTACTCACCCTATAATTAATTATATACATACATAGTAAATAATGTGATATATATCACTATATTACATTACATTAAAGCCTACTTAGTATTCCATGCACTTCAGTTCCAGGAGCAGTTGATTCCAACTCAGTCTTTGTTATCCTCGTAGTTACCATAAAAGATCCCTGGATCACTCATAGAAACTTGAAAGAGGGAAGCAGCTTGAGCTTTAACCCGAATAAAAGAGTCATCTCTAGCAAATTGATATTTAGATTATTACATACTTTTTCCATAGTTCCTTCCTCACTTTTGACTGCCTCATCTCTATTGTCATCAATAAGGTTATTATTGTTATTCATGATTGATGTTATACCAGTAGTTGCACTACCAGTGGTGTAACCAATTACAGTTGCATTTGGCTTTATCTTGAAATATAGCACTTCATTTGCTTGATATTTGGGTAGATCATTGGAGCTACTGCTGGATGCATAATTTAGAAATGAATTTTGTTGAAAAGGAACTTGTAGCAACCCACATTAATTCCCGCTATTGGTATTGATCAGAGTGGTGGTGTTGAGAGCGAAATAGACGGGAATGTACTGAGGCCTCAAGTAGAGATGTGATAGACTTAGTTTGACGGTTGTCTGGTGCAACTTATGTGTTGTTGATTTTTTTTGTTTTTGTTTTTGTTTTTCTTTCTTTTCCTTCTCTTTTTTTCCCCTTCCTTCCTCTTTTTCTTCCTTCCCCCTTCATTTCCTACTCCAACTATTGCTGGTCACCGGCATCCGTGACTTCCTGCCAGCACCTCCTTGGAGCCGATGCAGCCTCTCATTTTTTTTTTTACCACTTTGTGCTGTCTTTCCTCTTCTCCTCCTTTCCTCCTCTACTCGCCTACCCCCTCCTCCTTCTTCTCTACTCCCCTACCATCCTTTCTCCTTCTCCTCAACCCTATCCTTCTTCTTCTCTTCCTCCCATCCCTCGCAACCCTTATCCCCTTCCCTATCTGATTTGAACCAAATTCATTTGAATCTGGTCCAAATCAGAAATCTAAAAAATGAGAAACAGAGGAATCAGATATGGTCCAGATCATAGCTCCAAAGAGGAAGGAGAAAAGGTAGAGGCAGAGAGAGAGAAAGAGAGGAGGCAGTGCCAAGTGAGGATCCACAATCTAGTTAGCCAAAAAATAAAAGGAATGTGATTGCGGACTATTTAGCCAAGGAGAGCTCGCTTCAAAAACCAGGAGAGGAACAGTTGCTGTCTTGAGTGGATTAGCTCAAGAAAATTTTTTAATTATGATATAATTAGAGTGTCGACTCCTGTTTAGTTTTTGTGTAATGGGCCTTTAGGCCTCCAATATACCCAAATAAAAATAAATAAATAAACCTACATACAAAACAAGCAAACAAAACATAAATAAACACATTGACAAAAAGCAAATATATTACACAAACAAGCATATATATACAGATATGTTTCTCTTTCTCTCTGTATTCTCTCTAAAAATATATGGACAATAATAATATTTTCAATTATATGAACACGACTACTAACAAACCGCCATTAGTATAGCACTACTTGATTATTTACTTTATAATTAATTATGTATACAAAGTATAATAATATGCTATATATTATACTAAAACCAATTTGGTATTCCATGAAGTTTAGTACCAAGGGTAGTAGATTCTATCCCAACCTTTGCTATCTTCGAAATTGCCATCAAGGATTCCTAGATCATTCATAGCGGCTGTCTCGTGCAACTTATGTGTTGCTGATTTTTTTTCTTTCTTTTCCTTTTATTTTTTCTCCTTCTTTCCTCTTCTTCTTCCTACCCCCTTCAACCCCTACCCCAACTACTTCCGGTCACCGGCTTCCATGAGTTCCTGCCAGCACCTTCTTGGAGCCGATGTAGCCTCTCTTTCTTTTCTTTTTTCCCACTTTGCTCCCTCTTTCGTCTTCTCCTCCTTCCTCCTCTACTCACGCACCCCTCCTCCTTCTTCTCTACTCCCCTACCATCCCTTCTCCTTCTCCTCAGCCCTACCCTTCCTCTTCTCTTCCTCCCATCCTTCGCAACCCCCATCCCCTTCCCTATCTAATTTGAACCAAATTCATTTGAATCTGGTCCAAATTAGAAATCTAAAAAAGAAGGAACAAAGGAATCAGATATGGTCCAGATCACAATTCCAAAGAGAATGGAGAAAATGTAGAGGCAGAGAGAGAGAGAGAAAGAGAGGAGGCAGTGCAAAGTGAGAATCCGCAGTCTAGTTAGCCAAGGATAAAAGAGAATATGAGTGCAGAATATTTAGCCAAGGAGAGCTTGCTTTAGAAACCAGGAGGGGAATAGTTGCCGTCTTGAATGGATCAACTCGGCAAAAGTTTTTAATTATGATGTAATTAGGGTGTCGACTTCTACTTAGTTTTGGTGTAATGGGACTTTAGCCCTCCAATGTACGCAAAAATAAATAAATAAATAAACCTACATACAAGACAAGCAAGCAAAACAGAAATAAACACATCGACAAGAAGCAAATATTTTAACAAACATGCGTATATATATATATATGCTTCTCTTTGTCTCCCTTTCTCTCTAAAAATATATGGACAATAATAATATTTCCAACTATATGAACACGGCTGCTAGTTAACCCACATTTAGTATAGCGCTACTTGTTTATTTACATTATAATTAATTATGCATACATAGTACAACAATATGCTATATATCATATTAAAGCCTATTTAGTAATCCATGCAGTTTAGTACCAAGGGTAGTAGATTCCATCCCAACCTTTGCTATCTGTGAAGTTGCCATCGAGGATCGCTGGATCATTCATAGCAGTCTGAAAAGGGGAAGTAACTTGAGTTTCAGTCCTAATGGAAGAGTCGTCTATCTTTAGCAAATTAGCATTCAGGTTATTCCACACTGCTTCCATATTACCTTCCTTACTTTTGACTGCCTTATTTTCATTGCTATTAATAACAATAAACACATAGACAAGAAACAAATATATTAAACGAACAAGCATATACATACTTATATCTTCTCTCGTTCTCTCCCTATACTTTTTAAGAATATGTGACGACCCCACCGCTCCCTAGGGCGTACCCCAGGGTTTAGCGGACCATCTGCCCAACTCTCGCCAGGACTCGCTCACTTACTTCAACAAAAAAAATAATAAGTTACAACCTCAAGAGTCAATGAAACAATAGTTCCCAAGCTTTTTTTTTTTTTTTAACATCCCTTAATATATTAAAAATCGAGAAAAAAATACATCAAATTAGAGGGGGGCCAAACCTGACCTCTGTTAAAGAAAAAGAAACATGTAATGATGGAAAATAAAAGACACATATAAAGGAATTGTAAAGACATAACATATCACTCCAAAGAAATCATCCACACGAGGGTGCTCCACATTTGTGTGACTGCGAGTGAGCATTGGAATTTGGTTTAAGATCTTGACGTGTTTGCATTGTTTTACCTTTTTTTGAAAGTTGTTTTCTCGCTTTCTTTGAAATCACTTGGGTAAATTGCTGTTGTACTAGATTCTGGTCTTGATCTTTGTGTTTGTCGCGTTGTGAATCGTCTTCTTCTTCTTCTTTTTTGTCGTTATTGCATGTTATACTTGAACGAATAAAACTAATTTGATGTGGTCGGGGAAGTGTACCATGTAATTTTTCCCATTTAACCTCTTCGAACACATCTTTGAAAGGCAGCACTGGATTTTGAGGCATCGTGGTGGTTTTCGTTTCTGATCTTGTACTTGTACTTGGAACCACAGGGGGTGGTACATCCTCACCCCCACTCAAGGCAACATAAAAAATGTCGGGGTCAGTGGTGTCGTCCCAAGCTTGGAACGTACATTTACATTCATTTCTATCTTAAACATTCATACAATCTCAAATATAACAAAAGATTTAAGTTCCAGATAAATTCAACCCTAATCGAGCACTAGCACGAGTACAATCGTAAAAATTCAAAAACTAAACGATATTAGTCCGTACCAATCTCACGCCCTCACTCGTACCCCCGGTAAGGAAAACAAAACTAATAGGGTGAGTCAAAACTCAATGAGGTTCCAAAACATCATGCAGACCCAAGTAGCAAGTTGACCACTAATTAAAAGTGTAAATATCAAAGTAGCAAGCAAAAGACTTTATAACATGAGTAATAACATTTCACATAGCAGTCATTAGGTACTCAACATTTTCAGGTACAAGGATACAGTCGCTTTTGGGAGTTAACTCCGCCATAGCTTTACCCTGTAGTAGTTGACACTCCGTCAACTTTCAAGTAGAGTAACCAATCCAGTAGTGCCTCACTTAACTCCAATCTCTATCCACCATTCAAACCCCCTACCGGGCCCGAACTCCAAGATAAACACTGGTGGTAATACTCGATCATATCTATTAGTCGAGGAGATAACACTCCACTCGACAAAACTAGAGACCCAGAGTTTGTTATCTAATCGATCAGGCCCTTGTCGATTCGACTCGATTAATTAGCCACATGATTTCTGGAATTCCAGACAGTATTCAAGTCATATACATGTATATCAAGTCAATTGCAACCAAGGAACAATACTATGTCACATTAGGGCAAATGCAATAAAGTACACCCTTGCCCGTGCAAACAAGTCAAGTAGTTCATTCAAATATCAAGTTCAATCATGCACTTAGAAACACTCACCAATGACTTATTGCTTTGAAAAATCATGCTCGGGTTCAACTGCCTGGTTGGGGTCCAAATCTGTGATAAAATACCATTTAACGGTTTAAAATCAATTAGGGTTCAAAATATAGGAGTTTCGCTTAAAACAAATCAAGTAAATGAAACTCGTTCAAGTAGAATTCATTTTACTTATCAAACTCTAAAAAATTCATGCTCGCTCTTTCGGTTTTGATAAAAAAGTGATTAACACTTATAAGTTCGCAACTTGGTATAAAAAAAATGAGGAAATTGTATTTTTAGTGGTCGCTACTCTCGCCTTATAAAGTGTACGAGTTTTTGGCAAAATTCAGCTTATATACTCCTACTAAGGAAACCTTGCATACTCCTACTAAGGCAAAATTCAACCGCGAATCACCACTCAAGTTCCAATTTCGCTCGCTTATCCTACGGACAAAAAATATGGGCAGCATATCCTTTGTATTTATCAATATTTCCAGCCATTTAGGGCTTCATTTTTTTCCCCCCAAATCAGTCCAATTCAAACACCACAAGTAAGCATACCAAGATAGCTATTCATCTAGGCTAAAACCATCAAATTGCAACTCATTTCTAGCAAATAATCATCCAATAACAAAGTTGAAAATTTCTTAACAAAGCTGGAAATTCATCTTTTCACGCTAAAAGTCACAATCATGCTATTAATCAACTCACAAATTCCATATCCAAACTCAATACCAACATAATATAGTTGAACAACATAAATCAAGGTAAAATGGCAAAACCCTAGCTGAAAATCCACTAATCTACACCAAAACTAGAAGATCATCCATAATATTCCAAGATTCATGCCATCTGCGCCATATTTAGCAAGAATAAGAAAGAGAAAGGAAGTTGATAAAATTATACCTTCCAAAACTTCTTGAAAAGTGAAGAACCAAGCAATACCTCCCAAAAAATTCACCACTCCAAGCCCCCTAAGCACCAAGGGACTAGCTTAATCGGTTTTGTTTTTATGATCTCAACTCAAACAAGGCAAAATCAAGGTTGGAAATAAAAGTTTTCTTCTCTCTTTTTCCTCTCCCTGCTCTCGGCCAACATGAAGAAATAATGGAGGAAAGTTAGCCAAAATGGAAGATAGGAAGGAAGGAATTGTCTTGGTCAAACTCTTGTTTGATTGCCAACACTTGGCAAATCAAGATTCTTCCTTTTTTTTTCTTTTCTCTCTTTTTCTTTAGTCAAAGATTTTGGCTGGTTTAGGGATTAATTTAGGGCTGATTGGATGAAACAAAACAAGGAGATTAGGGTAAGAAAGTTGTGGTCAAGTGGTGTACTCAATCAGTAAGAAATGGTGCACGTCGGTTCAACCCTATTTTCCTTAACTCTCTCGTACTTGTGTTTTAACTTATGATTCACTAACTGTTGGGTGTCAAACCAGCAAAAATAAAATTCCTACTCTTAAGTCACGAATTAAGTCCACTATGGTACTGGAGCAGGGACTTAGGCTGTGCAATGGGTTACTAGCTTCACCCTGGTGCCAGAGTTTGCTTGATCCGATATACCAAAGTATATTAATTACGTGAAAGACAAAATTCGAATATAGCAGCGAGCAGGGTCGAATCCACAGGGACTTGGGAATTTATTTTGAATGAATGTAACATTAAATAAAAATGGGGGAAGTTGATATGGAACTGTCTAATTTAATTGCTCAAATTAAAAATATAAAGTAAATTGACGGAAGGAAAATCTCTAGTCAAAGGTATAATCTCCACTTATGGTTCGAATCACTGATCACAGATGCAGAGATAAAATCTTTCATTTACAAATAAACTGGTTATGGTTGTCAACAAGCTCTGACAACCTGCCTAACCTTCCTGATTCGATAACCACAACAAGCTCTGTAGTTATTGCCCTAGCCAATTAAGCAGTCCTAAACACGCTCTTAGGATTTAACCTATTGACAGCATTAATCATTAGACTGGCCACCAATTATAACCAACAAACACACTCGCTCGGTTTATTTAGGCTATATCATATATTTCCGCAACAACGACTCAAAAGTTTCTACTACAATTGAATCATATCACTTGCCACATGCACTAAAATTACCCAACAATTACGGATTGAGCACTCTTAGATGGCTGTTAATTACTCACACAATTAAACAGTGATCAAGTATTTAATTGCAAGAAATAATCATATGCATAAGTGAACAGGAAATATATAAATACTTGCAAATTGAAGAACGTAGGGAAATCAATTCGATCTCACAGTTTTGTCGAACCAAAGCTTCGATTTAACCTCTGACTAGATGAAGAAATTAGCCACTCCTCATAGTTGAATTGCAGCCAAAAGTACTGGATTGCAAAGGCATTGCGTTTTTACTAGAAAGTAAGGAATAAAAGATGTTTTTCCCGTTGGGGAATATTGTCGAACACCTGGCGTGTGTCAGAGGCCAGTCCAGAGAAAGGAAACTAGAACTAAACTAAAAAGCTAAACTAGAGGTGTCCCTTTTACTTCTGTACGTCCTCTCCTTAAAAAGCCAAAAGTAAGATGACTAAAAGCTATCTCCGGTGGTCCCCACACATTGGACAAAGTCTCCAAAATTACTTCTTCTTCCAAGTCTCTCTACGTTGCTTTCTTTGAAGAGCCCAAATGACTTATAGCTTTGTGGTCCCCACCAATCCAAGGCCTAAGGATTGAAGCCCTTAGAAGTCTCCATATTCTCCATAAAGTCCCTCCTTTTTGGTAGTTTTCTGCTTCATTCCTGAAATTAAGTCCCGATACCAAATATGAGTAAATATCAGCAATTAACACAATATTTGTCAGGGATAGAAGGGAAAATTAATAATAAAAATACCAACAATTAACACCCTATCAATTCCCCCCACACCTAAACCATGCTTGTCCTCAAGCATGAGAACAAGAAACAAACACCAATATTTGATAGTGGCTATTGCTCTATCCAACAAATTGCCAAGATACCAAGAAAAATAATATTCAAGCATCAATGGTCAAGTCCAAGAAACATCACTCCGGTTAGCTTCTAAACCACAAATGCCTCTAATTCCAGGTTAACTAATCTAAGAAAAAGGAATGACACACAACAGTTATCAGCAAATGGTCCAACTATTAACCAAAATCTCAACATTAAATCCATAATTCGGCAAGCTGACTTTTATTACACACTAACACAACCTTCAACTTTTTTTCACATTTTTTCTACTTTTCTCTCCTTTTTTTTTCTTTCAATAGTAACAAAAGACTTAGTCGCTAGCCATTTGAGCCTTTTGACGCGAACTCCAACATTGGCCAGATGAAGGAGCCCGGTTACTCAGTTTCTATCGCCACGTGACCACGTACTCATAGAAGTTACTACCTTTTGACGCGAGAATCAACACTTTTAGGTGCAGATCCCCGGTTACTCAGTAGTAACTAATAGCGGAGTACAGTCAAGTTTATTCATAGCTAAAAATCACAAAAACTCAATATAACACAAAAACCAAAAGAAAGCTTGCATCAGCTAGCCTCATTTTCAAACATGGAGAACTAAAGTTAATAACCGGACCAATTCACACGAAAATGCCAATAATCATTCCCTATGCCTAGGAAAGTTAACCAAAAATTATAAGAAGAGTAAAACAATCATTGATATTCACCAAAGAGATGTTTTTGGATTCAACCACATTAACTTGGTACCCTTTTATTATTAAAACTTGGCAATAGCAGAAATAGAGGCAACAATCCAACATCAAACTTGGCATCACATACGAGCTAATCACTAAAAAGAAGAAAAAGAAAATGAATGAAAGACACTAGCACGAAAAAGAAAATGAATGAAAGACACTAGCACCATAACTGCTCCCCCCACACCTAAATCCTACATTGTCCTCAATGTGACAAATAAAAAGCAAAAGTGAAGCAAAAGTGAGAGGGAAAGCAACCACACTTCCCTGAAATCGGGGCATAGTGAAGGGCGAGGTGGAAACGGAGGTGCAAAGCCTGTAAGAAACAGAAACTGCGCCAAATCCTGTGCCATGCGGGCGACATTGGCATCGACGTTGACCATGCGAGCCTCCAAAGTCTGAACCTGGAAAACTAAGAAGAGAGGAAGAAATGAGCTGAAATCGCGTTTCTGAAGCCTTTGTTGGGACACATAAAACGCGATTGAAAACGCGCCTTCAACTCGCGTTTTATAAGTCGCGTTTCCTTCACAAATCTTGCAGGAATGAAAACGCGATTGAAAACGCGCCTTCAACTCGCGTTTTCTAAGTCGCGTTTTATGCACAAATCTCGCAGGAATGAAAACGCGACTGAAAACGCGCCTAAAACTCGCGTTTTTAGTCGCGTATCACGGTGGCTTTCGGACGATTCTGATTGTGAGCTTCCTGCACGTCATCACGCGGGCACGTCAAGACTGAATGGCACCTATAAATCGGCAAAAATGAAAACTGAAACCCAAAATTAGTCGAATTCAAGGAGAACACTTCTAAACTACCACATGGAATTGAACAAACAATTAAAAGGAACAATTGGGTTGCCTCCCAAAAGCGCCTTTCTTTAATGTCTTTGGCTAGACAAAATAATGCTTCAATCAGAGAGTTCAGGCACTGCAAGGGTCATCTCCTCAACATTATTAACTTGAAATCCTTCATAAAAAGGTTTGAGACGATGACCATTAACCTTAAAAATCTTGTCAGTGTGAAGACTTTGAATTTCTACTGCACCATGAGGAAACACATTAGTCACAATAAAAGGTCCAATCCAACGAGAACGCAATTTACCAGGAAAAAGTTTAAGTCTAGAGTGAAAAAGGAGTACTTTTTGACCAATACAAAAAATTTTCCTTGAAATTGCTTTATCATGAAATGCTTTTGTCTTCTCCTTATAAATGCAAGAACTCTCATATGCATCATTTCGGATTTCCTCCAACTCTTGCAATTGCAACTTCCTGTGTTCTCCAGATTCATCCATCCGCATATTATAATTTTTAACTGCCCAATATGCCCTATGTTCCAATTCCACAGGTAGATGACAAGGTTTGCCAAAAATTAATCGGTAAGGAGACATACCTATGGGGGTCTTAAAAGCTGTACGGTAAGCCCAAAGTGCATCATCTAAGCGCAAACTCCAATCCTTTCTATTGGGATTCACCGTCTTTTCAAGTATCGACTTGATTTCTTTATTGGAGATTTCTGCTTGACCACTAGTCTGCGGATGATAGGACGTAGAAACCCGGTGAGTGACGCCATATTTCTTCAACAATGCTTCCATTACTCGATTGCAGAAGTGTGTCCCTCGGTCACTGATAATTGCTCTTGGCGTGCCATACCTGACAAAAATATGAGATTTAATAAAATCAACTACAACCTTAGCATTGTCAGTCCTAGTTGCCTTAGCCTCTATCCACTTTGAGACATAATCAACTGCAAGTAATATATACATATTACCAAAAGAGGAAGGAAATGGACCCATAAAATCTATACCCCATATATCGAAAATTTCACAAACCAGTATAGGAGTAAGAGGCATTTGATCTCTATGGCTTAAATTACCTGTCTTTTGACAATTTGCACATGATTTACAAAATAAGTATGCATCACTAAACAAAGTTGGCCAAAATAAACCACACTCTAAAACCTTTCTTGCAGTTCGCTTAGGGCCAAAATGTCCACCACACGCATATGAGTGACAGAAAGATAAAATTGATGGAACCTCTTCTTTAGACACACACCTGCGAATAATTTGATCAGAACAATATTTCCACAAGTATGGTTCATCCCACACATAATATTTAACATCACTTTTAATTTTTTCCTTTTGAGCTCTAGACAAATCATTAGGTAGCGTTCTAGTAACCAGATAATTCACTAAATCAGCATACCAGGGAGTTGTCTTTTGAACTACAAAAAGATGCTCATCTGGAAAATTATCCTTCAAGGGAGCAGGTCCTTCACTATTGATCAAACGACTGAGATGATCAGCAACCATATTTTCGGCACCCCTTTTGTCTTTAATTTCCAAATTAAATTCTTGCAGTAGGAGAATCCACCTTATAAGTCGTGGTTTGGCCTCTTTCTTGTTGAGCAAATATTTCAAAGCTGCATGGTCAGAATAAATAATGACTTTAGTGCCAAGTAAATAAGAACGGAATTTTTCTAAAGCAAAAACAATAGCTAAAAGCTCCTTTTCCGTAGTCGAATAATTGCACTGGGCACCATCCAAGGTCCTCGAGGCATAATAAATGACATAAGAAGCTCTGCCCTCCTTCTGGCCAAGTACTGCACCAACAGCAAAATTGCTGGCATCACACATTATCTCGAAAGGAAGACTCCAGTTTGGTGGTCGAACCACTGGTGCTGAAGTCAATGATCCCTTGAGCGTGTCAAATGCACTCTTGCAATTATCATCAAAATGAAATACCACATCCTTTTGAAGTAATTTGCATAGAGGATGGGATATCTTTGAAAAATCTTTGATGAAACGCCTATAAAAACCTGCATGGCCAAGAAAAGAGCGAACTTCCCGCACACTTGCAGGGTAAGGTAAACATTTGATAATTTCTACCTTAGCCTTATCTACCTCAATTCCTTTTGCAGATACCACATGGCCTAAAATTATGCCTTGATCCACCATAAAATGGCATTTCTCATAATTTAAAACAAGATTAGTCTCAATGCACCTTTTAAGAATTTTTGTGAGGTTAGTTAAACATTCATCAAAAGAATTACCATAGACAGTAAAATCATCCATAAACACTTCTATGATATTCTCCACATAATCAGAAAATATACTAACCATACACCTTTGGAATGTAGCAGGCGCATTACAAAGACCAAAAGGCATTCGTCTATAGGCAAATGTACCAAAAGGGCAAGTAAATGTGGTTTTCTCTTGATCTTCAGGCGCCACTGGAATTTGTAGAAAACCTGAAAAACCATCAAGACAGCAATAATGAGATTTTCCTGCCAACCTTTCCAACATCTGATCAATAAAAGGCAATGGAAAATGATCTTTACGAGTTAATGCATTTAATTTTCTAAAATCGGTACAAACTCTCCACCCATTTTGAACTCGAGTGGGCACTAACTCACCTTTAGGATTTTCAATAACAGTAATTCCTGTCTTTTTAGGAACTACTTGAACAGGACTTACCCACTTACTATCCGAAATGGGATAGATTATACCTGTGTCAAGAAGTTTTAAAACTTCTTTCTTCACTACCTCCATCATTGGTGGGTTCAATCTCCGTTGAGCCTCTCTCGAAGGCTTAGCACCATCTTCTAACAAGATGCGATGCATGCAAGTGGCTGGACTTAATCCTTTTATGTCAGCCACTGTCCATCCTATTGCCTCCTTGTGGTCCTTCAACACCCGAATTAGTTTTTCTTCCTCTAAAGCAGTCAATTTACTGGAAATTATTACTGGGAGTGTATCTCCATCTCCCAAGAATGCATACTTTAAATTATCCGGTAACTGCTTTAATTCCACCTTCGGGGCTTGCACAATAGATGGCAAAAGCTGTGAATGAGACAGAGGTAATTCCAAGTAAGACACATTGGAAAATTCTGGACAAAGAGAATTCAATTCAAAAATAACTTCCTGCAATTCAAAAGGAAAAACAAACTTCCCTTTTATCTTTTGCAAATTTTCCTGACAGAGACCAGTAGAAATAGCAACCTTCAACGCATCGTCATTATTAAATTCAAAATTTTGCTGCGCCAAAGAATCAATTACATCTATAACAAAAATTGAATGAGATTCACCAGGATATTTCATGGCATCATAAATATTAAATTTAATAACATCACCATCAAATTCCATAGTCAATGTGCCAGTGAAAACATCAATTTTTGTTCTAGCAGTTTTCAAAAATGGTCTCCCTAACAGTATTGGAGATGAATTAGAATTATCATCCTCCATATCAAGCACATAAAAATCTGCAGGAAAAATCAAATTATCAATTTGCACTAAAATATCCTCCAAAACTCCATCAGGATAGGCATTTGATCGATCAGCCAGTTGAATTATTACGCCCGTCTCTTTTAAAGGCCCAATGTTCATCAAATTATAAATAGAACGAGGCATAACATTTATCGAAGCACCCAAATCCAACATAGCTTTTTCAATTTTAATATTACCTATTTTGCAAGGGACAGTAAACATACCTGGGTCCTTGCATTTAGGAGGCAATTTTTTCTGCAAAACTGCCGAAACATTTTCTCCCATATGCACTTTCTCGTTTCCTTTCAACTTTTTCTTACCAGTGCATAACTCCTTCAAAAATTTAGCATATCTAGGAATTTGCTTAATTGCATCTAAAAGAGGGATATTTACCTCAACTTTTCGAAAAGTGTCCAAAATCTCCTGTTCTTGCTCTTGCTTTTTGGACTTTGCCAGTCGACTAGGAAATGGAGGCGGAGGTGTAACCACTTGTGTTGATTTTTCTCCAAAATCTGGTTGTTCCAAGGCTCTAGGTTGAGACACATTCCCCTCTTTTTCGAGCTCTTCCTCGATTGCTTGTTCAGAAATTTTCTTGCTCGGCTCAGGCAACTCTTTGCCACTTCTTAATGTGATGGCACTAGCATTTTGCTTGGGGTTGACAATTGTCTGCGAAGGTAGCTTTCCAGATAATTGGGACTCCAATCTATTGACTGTGGAAGCTAACTGGCTCATTTGATTCTCCAAATTATGAATGCTAGTTTTCGTCTCCTGTTGAAATTGTTGAGTGTTAGTAGCCAAAGATTTCACAATATCCTCAAGTGACATACCTGATTTAGGAGCAGGTTGTTGCTGTGAAAGTTGAGGTCTAGGTTGATATTGTGACTGTTGTGGAAATCCTGGTGGCCTTACTGCATAATTAAAATTAGGATGATCCCTCCATCCTGGATTATAGGTGTTTGCATAGGGATCATACCGTCTCTGAGGTGGTCCTGGAAATCCAACTGCATTAGCCTGCTCAGTCGAATCATCTTGGAGTGTGGGGCACATATCTGTTGGATGACTCGAACCATAGCAGATTCCACATGTTTTCAATTGCTGCATTTGTCCTATAGCTAACTTTTCAACCAAAGAAGTTAGACAATCTAATCTTTGCTCTATTGAAGAATTACTTACCTCATTGACTCTACGAGTCGTGTTATCCTGCCTGTCTCCAAATTGTTGAGCATTTGCAGCCATACTCGATATCAAATTTCTTGCCTCCGTGGGTGTTTTATTCACTAAGGAGCCCCCACTGGCAGCATCAATAATTCTTCTGTCAGTTTGGGACAGACCCTCATAAAAATACTGGATGAGGAGTTGGTCAGGAATTTGATGATGAGGACAACTAGCACATAGTTGCTTGAATCTTTCCCAATATTCATGTAGAGTCTCTCCATTGAATTGTCGAATTCCACAGATGTCTTTCCTAATGCTTGCAGCTCGGGATGCAGGAAAGAATTTTTCTAGAAAATGCTTCTTCATGTCTGTCCATGTGGATATTGACCCAGAGGGCAGATAATAGAGCCAATCCTTAGCTTTATCGGCTAAGGAAAATGGAAAGGCTCTTAATTTAATTTGCTCCTCTGTGACTCCCTGGGGTTTCATTGTCGAGCAAACCACATGGAATTCTTTGAGATGCTTGTGGGGATCTTCACCTGGTAAGCCATGAAAAGAAGGAAGTAAATGGATTAGTCCAGATTTTAACTCAAATGCAACCTCTAATGTAGGATAAGTAATGCATAGGGGCTGTTGATTTAAATCTGGTGCAGCCAATTCTCTCAATGTCCGTTCATTAGCCATGGTGCTATTTATCTCTTCCGTCTCACTAAATGAATCCACAAAATCTACTACTGAATTATGTCCAGTAGATGAGGAGGATGCCTCTGCTCGTTCTCTTGTTGCTTTTCTCAATGCACGAGCAGTCTTCTCTATCTCAGGATTATATTGCAGTTCACCTGTACGAGAAGATCTAGGCATAAACCAGTAACAATAAAAATAAAAATAAAAAAAATAAAAATAAACAAAGAAAATAAAATTCAAAGAAAATAAATTTATTTTGACACCAAGTCCCCGGCAACGGCGCCAAAATTTGTTGGGTGTCAAACCAGCAAAAATAAAATTCCTACTCTTAAGTCACGAATTAAGTCCACTATGGTACTGGAGCAGGGACTTAGGCTGTGCAATGGGTTACTAGCTTCACCCTGGTGCCAGAGTTTGCTTGATCCGATATACCAAAGTATATTAATTACGTGAAAGACAAAATTCGAATATAGCAGCGAGCAGGGTCGAATCCACAGGGACTTGGGAATTTATTTTGAATGAATGTAACATTAAATAAAAATGGGGGAAGTTGATATGGAACTGTCTAATTTAATTGCTCAAATTAAAAATATAAAGTAAATTGACGGAAGGAAAATCTCTAGTCAAAGGTATAATCTCCACTTATGGTTCGAATCACTGATCACAGATGCAGAGATAAAATCTTTCATTTACAAATAAACTGGTTATGGTTGTCAACAAGCTCTGACAACCTGCCTAACCTTCCTGATTCGATAACCACAACAAGCTCTGTAGTTATTGCCCTAGCCAATTAAGCAGTCCTAAACACGCTCTTAGGATTTAACCTATTGACAGCATTAATCATTAGACTGGCCACCAATTATAACCAACAAACACACTCGCTCGGTTTATTTAGGCTATATCATATATTTCCGCAACAACGACTCAAAAGTTTCTACTACAATTGAATCATATCACTTGCCACATGCACTAAAATTACCCAACAATTACGGATTGAGCACTCTTAGATGGCTGTTAATTACTCACACAATTAAACAGTGATCAAGTATTTAATTGCAAGAAATAATCATATGCATAAGTGAACAGGAAATATATAAATACTTGCAAATTGAAGAACGTAGGGAAATCAATTCGATCTCACAGTTTTGTCGAACCAAAGCTTCGATTTAACCTCTGACTAGATGAAGAAATTAGCCACTCCTCATAGTTGAATTGCAGCCAAAAGTACTGGATTGCAAAGGCATTGCGTTTTTACTAGAAAGCAAGGAATAAAAGATGTTTTTCCCGTTGGGGAATATTGTCGAACACCTGGCGTGTGTCAGAGGCCAGTCCAGAGAAAGGAAACTAGAACTAAACTAAAAAGCTAAACTAGAGGTGTCCCTTTTACTTCTGTACGTCCTCTCCTTAAAAAGCCAAAAGTAAGATGACTAAAAGCTATCTCCGGTGGTCCCCACACATTGGACAAAGTCTCCAAAATTACTTCTTCTTCCAAGTCTCTCTACGTTGCTTTCTTTGAAGAGCCCAAATGACTTATAGCTTTGTGGTCCCCACCAATCCAAGGCCTAAGGATTGAAGCCCTTAGAAGTCTCCATATTCTCCATAAAGTCCCTCCTTTTTGGTAGTTTTCTGCTTCATTCCTGAAATTAACTCCCGATACCAAATATGAGTAAATATCAGCAATTAACACAATATTTGTCAGGGATAGAAGGAAAAATTAATAATAAAAATACCAACAATTAACACCCTATCACTAACTTATTATTAGCACTTCTAATCGCACACTTTCTCTTATCTAATACTCACTCTTATCCACAAAATTTAGTACACACATCTCACCAACAAATCACACTACCAAAATATGCAAAAACCATAGTTTACCCTAACTATAAAAGTAAAGGTAAAACTCTCGATTCTATCATTTATTACAACCATTGAGGGAGTAATTTAGTAGTAAAAAAATTATAAATTAACTGATTCAAAATAAAAGGGAATTTTAAGAAAATATGAAGAATTTGCAAGTTCTCACACTCTCTTCCTCTTAAAAGAATTTCAACCCCGAAATTCACACCTCCTGTGACAACCCCACAGCTCCCTAGGGTGTACTCCAAGATTTAGCGAACCGTCTGCCCAACTCTCGTCAGGACTCGCTCACTTACTTCAATAAAAAAAAATAATAAGTTACAACCTCACGAGTTAATGAAACAACAATTCCCAAGCTTGGAACGTACATTTACATTCATTTCTACCTCAAACATTCATACAATCCCAAATATAACAAAAGATTTAAGTTTCAGATAAACTCAACCCTGATCGAGCACTAGCACGAGTACAATCGTAAAAATTCAAAAATTAGACGATACTAACTTGTACCAGCCTCACGCCCTCGCTCGTACCCCCTGTAAGGAAAACAAAACTAATAGGGTGAGTCAAAACTCAATGTGGTTTCAAAACATCATGCAGACCCAAGTAGCAAGTTGACCACTAATTAAAAGTGTAAATATCAAAATAGAAAGCAAAAGAGTTTATAACATGAGCAATAACATTTCACATAGCAGTCATTAGGTACTCAACATTTTCAGGTACAAGGATACAGTCACTTTTGCTAGTTAACTCCGCCATAGATTTACCCAGTAGTAGTTGACACTCCGTCAACTTTCAAGTAGAGTAACCAGTCCAGTAGTGCCCCATTTAACTCCAATCTCCGTCCACCATTCAAACCCCCTACCGGGCCCGAACTCCAAGATAAACACTGGTGGTAATACTTGAGCATACCAATTAGTTGAGAAGATAACACTCCACTCAACAAAACTAGAGATCCAGGGTTTGTTATCTAATCGACCAGACACTTGCCGGCTCGACTTGATTAACTAGCTACAGGGTTTCTGGAATTCCAGACAGTATTCAAGTCATATACATGTATATCAAGTCAATTGCAACCAAGGAACAATACTATGTCACGTTAGGGTAAGTGCGATAAAGTACACCCTTACCCGTGCAAACAAATCAAGTAGTTCATTCAAATATCAAGTTTAATCATGCACTTGGAAACACTCACCAATGACTTATTGCTTTGAAAAATCATGCTCAGGTTCAACTCCCTGATTGGAGTCCAAATTTGCGATAAAATATCATTTAACGGTTTAAAATCAATTAGGGTTTAAAATATAGGAGTTTCGCTTAAAGCAAATCAAGTAAATGAAACTCGTTTAAGTAGTATTCATTTTACTTATCAAACTCTAGAAAATTCATGCTCGCTATTTCGATTTTGATAAAGAAGTGATTAACACTTACAAGTTCTCAACTTGGTATAAGAAAAAAAGAGGAAATTGTATTTTTAGTGGTCGCTACTCTCGCCTTATAAAGTGTACGAGTTTTCGGCAAAGTTCAGCTTATATACTCCTACTAAGGAAACCTTGCATACCCTAAACAACCTAAGTTCGATTCAACCACGAATCACCGCTCAAGTTCCAATTTCGCTCGCTTATCCGACGGAAGAAAATTTTGGGCAGCATATCCTTTGTATTTATCAATTTTTCCAACCATTTAGGGGTTCATTTTCTTTTCCTCAAATCAGCCCAATTCAAACACCACAAGTAAGCATATCAAGATAGCTATTCATCTAGGCTAAAAATCATCAAATTGTAGCTCATTTCTAGCAAATAATCATCCAATAACAAAGTTGAAAATTTCTTAGCAAAGCTGAAAATTCATCTTTTAACGCTAAAAAGTCACAATCATGCTACTAATCACCTCACAAATTCCCTATCCAAGCTCAATACCAACATAATACAGTTGAACAACATAAATCAAGGCAAAATGGTGAAACTCTAGCTGAAAAATCCAATAATCTACACCAAAACTAGAAGATGATCCATAATATTCCAAGATTCATGCCATCTACACCATATTTAGCAAGAATAAGAAAGAGAAAGGAAGTTGATAAACTTATACCTTCCAAAACTTTTTGAAAAGTGAAGAACCAAGCAATTCTTCCCAAGAAATTCACCACTCCAAGCCTCCTAAGCACCAAAGGACTAGTTTAATCGGTTTAGTTTTTGTGATCTCAACTCAAACAAAGCAAAATCAGGGTTGGAAATGAATGTTTTCTTCTCTCTTTTTCCTCTCCCCGTTCTCAGCCAACATGAAGAAATAATGGAGGAAAATTAGCCAAAATGGAAGATAAGAAGGAAGGAGTTGTCTTGGTCAAACTCTTCTTTGATTGGCAACACTTGACAAATCAAGATTCTTCCTTTTTTTTTTCTTTTCTCTCCTTTGCTTTAGTCAAAGATTTCGGCTGGTTTAGGGATTAATTTAGGGCTGATTAGATGAAATAAAACAAGAAGATTATTGTAAGAAAATAGTGGTCAAGTGGTGTACTCAATCGGTAAGAAACGGTGCACGTCGGTTCAAACCTATTTTCCTTAACTCTCTCATACTTGTGTTTTAACTTATGTTTCACTAACTTATTATTAGCACTTCTAATCACACACTTCCTCTTATCTAATACTCACTCTTATCCATAAAATTTAGTACACACACCTCACCAACTAATCACGCTACCAAAATACGCAAAAATCCTACTTTACCCTAACTATAAAAGTAAAGGTAAAACTCTCGATTCTATCATTTATTACAACCATTGAGGGAGTAATTTAGTAGTAAAAAAATTATAAATTAACTAATTCAAAATAAAAGAGAATTTTAAGAAAATATGAAGAATTTGCAAGTTCTTACACTCTCTCCCTCTTAAAATAATTTCGACCCCGAAATTCATTCCTCTTGTGACGACCCCACTGCTCCCTAGGACGTCCCCAAGGGTTTAGTGAACCATCTGCCCAACTCTCGTCAAGATTCGCTCACCTACTTCAATAAAAAAAATAATAAGTTACAACTTCAAGAGTCAATGAAACAACAATTCCTAAGCTTGGAACGTATATTTACATTCATTTCTATCTCAAACATTCATACAATCCCAAATATAACAAAAGATTTAAATTTCAGATAAATTCAACCCTAATCGAGCACTAACACAAGTACAATCGTAAAAAATAAAAAACTAGACGATACTAGCCTGTACCAGCCTCACGCCCTCGCTCGTACCCCCTGTAAAGAAATCAAAACTAATAGGGTGAGTCAAAATTCAATGAGGTTCCAAAATATCATGCAGACTCAAGTAGCAAGTTAACCACTAATTAAAAGTGTAAATATTAAAGTAGCAAGCAAAAGAGTTTATAACATGAGCAATAACATTTCACATAGCAGTCATTAGGTACTCAACATTTCCAGGTACAAGGATACAGTCGCTTTTGCGAGTTAACTCCGCCATAGCTTTACCCAGTAGTAGTTGACACTCCATCAACTTTCAAGTAGAGTAACCAATCTAGTAATATCTCACTTAACTCCAATCTTCGTCCACCATTCAAACCCCCTACCGGGCCCGAACTCTAAGATAAACACCGGTGGTAATACTTGAGCATACCAATTAGTTGAGGAGATAACACTCCATTCGACAAAACTAGAGACCCAGGGTTTGTAATCTAATCGACCAGACACTTGCCGGCTCGACTCAATTAACTAGCTACAGGGTTTCTGGAATTCCAGACAGCATTCAAGTCATATACATGTATATCAAGTCAATTGCAACTAAGGAACAATACTATGTCACGTTAGGGCAAGTGCGAAAAGTACACCCTTGCCCATGCAAACAAGTCAAGTAGTTCATTCAAATATCAAGTTTAATCATGCACTTGGAAACACTCACCAATGACTTATTGTTTTGAAAAACCATGCTCAGGTTTAACTCCCTGATTGGAGTCCAAATTTACGATAAAATACCATTTAACGGTTTAAAGTCAATTAGGGTTCAAAATATAGGAGTTTCGTTTAAAGCAAATCAAGTAAATGAAACTCGTTTAAGTAGTATTCATTTTACTTATCAAACTCTAGAAAATTCATGCTCGCTCTTTCAGTTTTGATAAAAAAAGTGATTAACACTTATAAGTTCTCAACTTGGTATAAAAAGAATGAGGAAATTGTATTTTTAGTGGTCGCTACTCTCGCCTTATAAAGTGTACGAGTTTTCGGCAAAATTCAGCTTATATACTCCTATTAAGGAAACCTTGCATACCCTAAACAACCTAAGTTCGATTCAACCACGAATCACCGCTCAAGTTCTAATTTCGCTCGCTTATCCTACGGAAGAAAATTTTGAGCAGCATGTCCTTTGTATTTATCAATTTTTCCAGCCATTTAGGGCTTCAATTTCTTTTCCTCAAATCAGCCCAATTCAAACACCACAAGTAAGCATATCAAGATAGCTATTCATCTAGGCTAAAAACCATCAAATTGTAGCTCATTTCTAGCAAATAATCATCCAATAACAAAGCTGAAAATTTCTTAGCAAAGCTGGAAATTCATCTTTTAACGCTAAAAAGTCACAATCATGCTACTAATCACCTCACAAATTCCATATCCAAGCTCAATACCAACATAATCCAGTTGAACAACATAAATCAAGGCTAAAATGGCAAAACCCTAGCTGAGAATCTACTAATCTACACCAAAACTAGAAGATGATCCATAATATTCCAAGATTCATGCCATCTACATCATATTTAGCAAGAATAAGAAAGAGAAAGGAAGTTGATAAACTTATACCTTCCAAAACTTCTTGCAAAGTGAAGAACCAAGCAATTCCTCCCAAGAAATTCACCACTCCAAGCCTCCTAAGCACCAATGGACTAGTTTAATCGGTTTAGTTTTTGTGATTTCAACTCAAACAAGGCAAAATCAGGGTTGGAAATGAAAGTTTTCTTCTCTCTTTTTCCTCTCCCTACTCTCGGCCAACATGAAGAAATAATGGAGGAAAGTTAGCCAAAATGAAAGAAAACAAGGAAGGAATTGTCTTGGTCAAACTCTTCTTTGATTGCCAACACTTGGCAAATCAAGATTCTTCCTTTTTTTTTCTTCTCTCTCCTTTTCTTTAGTCAAAGATTTCGGCTGGTTTAGGGATTAATTTAGGGCTGATTAGATGAAATAAAACAAGGAGATTAGGGTAAGAAAGTAGTGATGAAGTGGTATACTCAATTGGTAACAAACAGTGCACGTCGGTTCAATCCTATTTTCCTTAACTCTCTCGTATTTGTGTTTTAACTTATGATTCACTAACTTATTATTAGCACTTCTAATCGCACACTTTCTCTTATCTAATACTCACTCTTATCCACAAAATTTAGTACACACACCTCACCAACTAATCACACTACCAAAATACGCAAAAATCCTAGTTTATCCTAACTATAAAAGTAAAGGTAAAACTCTCGATTCTATCATTTATTACAACTATTGAGGGAGTAATTTAGTAGTAAAGAAATTATAAATTAACTGCTTCAAAATGAAAGGAAATTTTAAGAAAATATGAAGAATTTTGCAAGTCCTCACAAAATATACGAACAATAATAATATTTCTAAATATATCAAGACAGCTAACTACTAACGAGCCGCAATTAATATGGCACAACATGTTTGCTCACCATATAATTAATTATATACATACATTGTAAATAATGTGATATATATCACTATATTATATTATATTAAAGCCTACTTAGTATTCCATGCACTTCAGTTCCAAGGGTAGTTGATTCCAACTCATCCTTTGCAATTCTCGTAGTTACCATAAAAGATCCCTGGATCACTCATAGAAACTTGAAAGAGGGAAGTAGATGGGAATGTTGTCGTGCCCCATTTTTGAAAATAAAATCACGAGTTTAGAAAATGAATTTTTGATTAATTTTTGAGTGAAAATGAGCTTTTTGATTTTTAGTGAAAAAAGAAAAAAGAAAAGGGCCTAAAATGGGACTTAAAAGTGCGACGATTTGGGTCCAAAATAATAGTTTAAAAAGGATTTTTAAGAAAAAAATAGGAGTCGCCACTTGGTATTGAGTTAAGATGTACCAAATCACCTAAAATGAATTTTAAATAAAAGTAGAGAAAAGAAAAAACCCTTTTTAAATGACTTCAAATCTTCAAAAATCAATAGAAAAGGGCTCGGGAGTCACGGTTGAAAAAAAGGAAGGCAAGAGTAAAATCCAAGACACCCTTTCAACCTAGCCAAGGCTAATTGCTTGATTTAGTCGAAAAATTTTCTTAGTTTAACCTATAAAACTTATCACATTTGGATGTTACTACATGAATGCAAACCTAGACCTAATGGATATCGGGAGGGTCGAAATATCTCTTCAAAGTTTAATTGGTGCGAATCAGATTAATTGTGTTGCCCAAAATGACACTTAGAAGAGGTCACGAATATGCAAAGAGTGAGACTCGAAGAAAAGAAAAATTATAATATATAAGTATATGTGATCTAAAAAGAGGAATTCAATATAACGGGTGTGGGGAACTAAGACTCGTGACTAGATTTTTCTTTTTATAGAGGAGATACGAGTGTGCTAAGACCAAAAGGCCATACTCGTCCATATCCCATATTTGAAATGTAACTCCCATATCCTAGTCAAGCATATGAATAACCTATGTCTAATTTTCTTAAATGGAATGCGAGTCTAAATATCATGTTTCGCACATAGGGATAAGGGATATACATATAGAGGAAATATCATGCAAAATGGTAATGATTCTAAAAAGTAGAAAATATGCATGAAATGTAGTGATTGTCATACAAGCATGATCTAACATGTGGACGGTCTCTAAGCGTCTAGCATTGGACTAGCCTATTTCTATAAGTCCTCACTAGCGTTGGACTAGTGAGAAGTCGAGAAAATAGACCACAACTAGCGTTGGACTAGTGTGGTGACATCATGCATTTATAACTTAAATAAATCATATAAAGTATAATTAAAGTAAGAAAACACATAATGCACATAGAGCACATAACACATAAGTATAATTTCTAGGTGCAAAACTCTAATGAAAGCGAGTAAATATATAAGCACACAAGCGAATAAAAGCAAATACAGACCTACTATTACATTCGGGGGCCCTAACTACAATCTAGAGGGGAAAGAATAAAATAATAACTTAACTATTACATTCATCTAACTAATTACACTTTTAATAAGAATTAAAACCTATCTATTACATAATCTACCTAAATACAAGTCTTGAACCCCTATCTATTATAATTTGGCATTTAAATGCCTCTCAAATAATCAACAAAATTAAGTTAAATATATGAAACTTAAAACAAATAAAACAAATAACTAAAAGAAAAATCACTCAAAAATATGCAATTACACACATACAACACATAAAAGCGCATAAGAGGATTTAAAATAACACAAGAAGATACCTTCCTTGAAGGAGTAGCTAATGGCAATGATGGAGCCAAGGGGGGGTAGAGGGGGGCCAGTTTTGCAATTTTTAATTCATAATATGTAAATATATGTATAAGTCAAAGTTGGCCCCCCCTAATTTTTTACAATTTTAGTTTATATTATGAGAGTTTATATATATATATATATATGTGTGTGTGTGTGTGTGTGTGTACGAATTAGCCATCTTTTGATTTAATTTTTTCTTCAAAAAAAAGTTGTTTATTTTTTATTGTACTAATTATTTAACATTCAAAAAATTAAACATATAATTTGATGATCCATAGTAAATTGACCCAATTTGATGTATTATAATAAAAGACTCAATTCATAATTATCAATGGGCTAAAATAAAAATAATTTCTTTATTGGTCCATATACAAATATACACCTTAGCCTAATTGATAAAAAATTTAAAATTAGTGATCTATCCTCTTGTTGACTCATATACAAATATACAAATAATTACTTGAAGGCTTGGTGAAGACAAGAAATTGAGTGATATATCCTGTTATTGGCAGATTGATTATATTTATTCTCACTCTTTCTGTATCAACTGCAACTATAGAACGTACATTTTCAATTGTGAATATAATCAAAACAAAACTCCAAAACAAGATAAAAGATAATTTCTTGATTGACTGTCTAACAATGTACATAAAAAAAAAGAATGATCAAAATTTAGCACTGATTCAATTATAGATGAATTTAGTTCTATGAAAGAACGTAAAACTCAATTTACTTTTAAGAAAAGAGGTTGAAATTTCAAGGTATGCTAACATAACTTTTATCTTTTATTAATTGAAAATAGTTATATTATATTGTATAGTTATATTTTTATTTTTTTCACAAATGACATATTGAAGCATCTTCTCATAATGTACAATTTGGGTAGTTTGTTATGTTATAAGATATTTAATCAAAGGTTATTTTTTGTCCTAATTTTTGTTATGACTATGCTGCATATTTATGAAATAGACATACATTTATAATTAAAATTAAAATTTGATATTTTAAGATGTCATATATTTAAATAGATGAAAATTATTTTGAACATAACATATTAAGATAATTTTGTTCAGAAAAATTTTGGCCCCCCTCCCAAGGAAAAAATCCTGGCTCCGTTTTATAGTCTATAGAATGGACATTTTCAATTATGAAAATAATCAAAATAAAGCTCCAAAACAAGATAAAAGATGATTTCTTGAATGATTGCCTAACAATGTACATAAAAAAAGGAAGTTGTTCGAAAATTTAGCATTGATTGAATTAGAGATGAATTTAGTTCTATGAAAGAACGTAAAACTCCATTTACTTTTAATAAAAGAGGATGACATTTTAAGGTATATTAACATAACGTTTATCGCTTTTTTAATTGAAAATAATTATATTTATATTACATAGTTATATTTTTGTATTTGCATAGGTGACATATTGGAGCATCTTCTCATAATGTGCAACTTAAGTGGTTTGTAATGTTATAAAATATTTAATCAAATGTTATTTCTTATCTTAATTTTAATTATGACTATGCTACATATTTATGAAATAGACATACCTTTATAATTAAAATTAATATTTGATATTTTAAGATGTCATATATTTAAATAAACAAAAATTAGTTTGAACATAACATATTAAGATAATTTTGATCGAAAAAATTTTGGCCCCCCAAGGAAAAAATCCTAGCTCCGTCACTGGCTAATGGGGAATTGGATTTGCCCTATTTAACTCCAAAATTAACAAAAGTGATTAAGGCACCACTTTAATTAACAAATAAATCATAAGGACATGGAAATAAACATGAAATCTATCAATTAAGGCATTCAAATAGAATATAATTAATTTTAAAAAATAAAGCAACTTCTATTTGAGAAATCAAACAAACAATGACTTAATTGCAAACATTGACAAAAATTTTAGGGGTCAAATTATTATTATTACAAAATGCTAGGTGTTAAAATTAAAGAAAAATAAAATTAAGGGCTCTAAATAAAGCCTACCCAACCCAATACTAAAATCTACAAAAATAACCCAAAACCCACTTGTCAAACCTAAACAAAAATGTTACCTAAATCTTTAATCCTTTTGCTAAAACCCAATCAAAATAATAAATCTTATCAAATTTAAATTCCCTCCTAAAACTCATAAATAATCTATCCAAGAAATCATATTAGAGCATTCCAAGAAAGTTAAAACTTTAAGGGACAAGAAATGATTGATTTTCCCAATTGTTTGGGCCATATCAGAATTATTTCAAAAACTAGGGGTTAAAGTGCAATTTTTGGAAATGTTTCATGCAAAGCTTCGAAGAAGCTTTCTTCTTCAACAATCGAAAGCTTCTGTAGTTTTCTTCCTTATTCCACCCAGGTAGGTTAAATGCAAAAACTCAAACAAAGCCCACTAGTTTATCAATCTAAAACCGACCAAACTTCAACCCATTTAATTGACATAATCTCAACTATGGTGCACAGCTCTGGAAAATCAAACAGAGAGGATTTGGATGAAGAAAACAACAAAAGAAAATGGCTTTGACTTTTGAAAAGGATGGGACCTGGAACCCCCAAGAAGAGAAAACTGTGTGGCTATAACATCAAAATCTAACATCTAACCATCTCTAACACGCTTTTAGTAAATCTTTAGCCATCAAAACACAGATCTTTGAAGCAACAGAGATCACAAAAGGAGGAACTAACAGATACATGTATAACCGAGAAAAACTCATGCGATGGTCCAACAAAATCTCATAAAAAAATGTTACATTGGCAAGCTTTAAAGGTATGCATTACCTGCAAGCAGTTGGGGACTGAATCAATGTGAGGAAAATGAGGAGCTTGCGCCTGGAATGTTGGACACGAAGCAGAAAATTTCGTTCGCAGTTCCTCAAGTCTGGTGAAGGCAGCAGATTGAGGTCTCGATTTGAGGATGCTGCAGTGTTTTTTTTCAAAAATTTATAGCATGAAAGTTCCTTCGCAACTAATGTAGTTTACCAGACAGCAAGATTTTATCACGAAAGGCCCTTGAGAGATCAGAATCCGACAAGAAACCTAGTTGTTCCACCAACCCTGGCTCAAGCTTTTGTCAAGAAATTTCTGCACTTTCTCTTTTCGTCTTTCCCTCGATTCTTCCCTCCTTTTCTTTCTTTTTCCTCTTGTTTTTCTTCCTGTTTTTCCTCTCTAATCTTCCCCCAGATTTCCCCCTCCTCTTTTCTTTCTCCTCTCTTTTTCCTTCTCCCTTGCTAGTCCCCGAAACCCTCTTTTCCTTTTTCTCTGTTTTCCCAGAACTCCCCTCCTTTCTTTCTTTTCCTTGCTATTGTTTCTCTTCTCCTTGTTCTCAGCCACCTCCCTTTCTTGCTCTCTTCGATTCTCTCCCCCTCCTCCTCTCTTTCTCTTTTCCCTTTTTTCTTTCTTTCCTCCCCTGCCCGAAGCTCTTCTTTTTTTTCTTCTCGTTCTTCCTTTTTTCCTTTTTCCTCCCGTTCTCTTGCCCCAAGCCCCTTCTCTTGTTTCTTCCTTTTTCCAAATTTTTCCAAAATCCCCACCTGTCCTTGCCACCTAAGTGTTGTGTTGTGCAAAACACATGGCTAACATTCACTCATCCCACCTAACTATCTTGCATGCATTCCGCCTATTTTCTTGTTTTTATTTTGTTTTTCAAAGCAAATTTAGAGTAAACAAAAATGTTAAATTCCTATTTGAGATTGCCTTGCAAATTTTCATTTTATTTTGAAAAAATTGAATTTGAAAGATACAAAAAAATTAATTGTTGTGAGAATTTTCTTTTAAAATGTTTTAAAAATGATGAACCTAATTCAATAAAAATAGCTAACTATCATTTTGCGAACTTTAGGTTAAATAAAAGTAAAAATTCAAATTAAATTAAATTAAAATTTTGGTGTCTACAAATGTATTGAGGCCTCTAGTAGAGATGTGGTAGGTTTAGTTTGGTGGCTGTCCCGTGCAACTTATGTATTACTGCCCCCGTGCAACTTATGTGTTACTGATTTTTTTAATTTTTCTTTTCTTTTTCTTTTCCTTTTTCCCCTTCTTTCCTCTTCTTCTTCCTTCCCCATTCAATTCCTACTCCAACCATTGCCAGCCATCATCATTCATGATTTCTTGCCAGCACCTCATTGGATCCGATGCAACCTCTCCTCTCTTTTTTTCCTCTTTGCTCCCTCCTTTCTCTTCTCCTTCTTTTCTTCTCGATACCTCTGCCTCCTCCTTCTTCTTCTCCATTCCCCCACTGTTCCCTCTCTTTCTTCTCCGTCATACCCTTCCTCTTCCTTCCTCCCATCCCTCGCAACCCTCACCCCTTTCCCTATCTGATTTGAATCAAATCCAATTGAATTTGGTCCAAATCACTAATCTAAAAAAGGAGGAACAGAGGAGTCAAATCTGGTCCAGATCGCGGTTTGAAAGAGAAAAGAGAAAGGGAAGAGGTAGAGTGAAAAAGAGAGGGAGAAAGAAGATAGTACCAAGTGAGAATCCGCAATCTAGTTAGCCAAGGATAAAAGAGAATGTAAGTATAGAATATTTAGTCAAAGAGAGCTTGCTTCATAAACCAGAAGTGGAATAGTTGTTGTCTTGAGTGGATCAGCTCAGAAATTTTTTTAAATTATGATGTAATTACGGTGTTGACTCCTGTTTAGTTTTTGTCTAACGGGCCTTTAGGACTTCAATGCACCCAAAAATAAATAAATAAATAAAAGAGTCATCTATCTCTAGTAAATTGATATTCAGATTATTACACATTTCTTTCATAGTTCCTTCAATGCTTTTGACTGTTTCATCTTCATTGTCATCAATAAATTTATTATCGTTATTCATGACTAATATTGTACCAGTAGTTGTATTACTAGTGGGGTAACCAATTGCAGTTGCATTTGTCTTTGCCTTGAAACATAGCGCTTCATTTGCTTGATATTGGGGTCGATTATTGGAGCCACTGCTGGATGCATAATTCAGGAATGAATTTTGTTGAAAAAGAACTTGTAGCAACCCACCTTTGTTCCTAACTTTGGTGTTGATCTGAGTGGTGTTGTTATGAGTGAAGTAGACGGGAATGTACTGAGGCCTCTAGTAGTGATGTTGTAGATTTAGTTTGGCGGTAATCTCGTGCAACTTATGTGTTGCTACCCAGTGCAACTTATGTACTGCTGATTTTTTATTTTTCCTTTTATTTTCATTTCCTTTTTCTTTTTCCCCTTCTTTTCTCTCCTTCTACCTTCCCCTTTCAATCCCTACTCTAACTATTGCCGGCCACCGGCGTCCGTGGCTTCCTTCTAGCACCTCTTTCGAGCCAATGCAACCTCTCCTCCTGTTTTTTTTGCCTCTTTGCTCCCACTTTCCTCTTCTTCTCCTTTCCTCCTACATTCCTTTACCCCTCCTCCTTCTTCCCCATTCCCCCACCTTTCCCTCTCCTTCTCCTCCGCCCTACCCTTCCCCGTCTCTTACTCCCATTCCTTGCAACCCTCACCTTCTCCATTGTCTGATTTGAACCAAATCCAGTTGAATCTGGTCCATATGACAAATCTAAAAAAGGAGGAATAGAGGAGTCAGATCTGGTCCAGATTGCAGTTCAAAAGAGAAAGGAGAAAAGATAGAGATAAAGAGAGAGAGAGAGAGAGGGGATCCAGTGCCAAGTGAGGGCCCGCAATCCAGTTAGCCAAGGAGAAAAGGGAATGTGAGTGCAGAATATTTAGCCAAGGAGAGCTTGCTTCATAAACCGGGAGTGGAATCAATCTCCTCTTGAGTGGATGGATTAGAAAATTTTTTAATTATGATATAATTAGGGTGTCGACTCCTACTTAATTTTTGTGTAATAGGCCTTGAGGCCCCCCAATGTGCACAAAAATAAATAAATAGATAAACCGACATACAAGACAAGTAAGCAAAATAGAAATAAACACATTGACAAGAAGCAAATATATTAGACAAACATGCATATATATAGATATGTTTCTCTTTCTCTCCCTATTTCTCTCTAAAAATATATGGACAATAATAATATTTTCAATTATATGAACATGGCTACTAGCTAATCGCTATTAGCATAGCACTACTTGTTTTTTTTACTTCATAATTAATTATGTATACATAGTATCATAATATGCTATATACTATATTAAAACCTATTTAATATTTCATGCTGTTTAGTACCAAAGGCAGTAGATTTCATCCCAACCTTTGGTATCTTCGAAGTTGCCATCGAGGATCTCTGGATCATTCATAGTATTCTGAAAAGGGGAAGTAACTTGAGTTTTAGTCCAAATGGAAGAGTCGTCTGTCTCTAGCAAATTAACATTCATGTTATTCCACACTCCTTTCATTTTTCGTTCCTCACTTTTGACTGCCTCATTTTCATTGCCGTTAATAATAATAAACACATAGACAAGAAACAAATATATTAAACGAACAAGCATATACATACTTATACGTTCTCTCTTTCCCTCCATATACCTTTTTAAAAATATATGGACAATAATAGTATTTCTAAACATATGAAGACGGCTAACTACTACGAGCCGCCATTAATATGGCACAACAATTTTACTCACATATAATTAATTATATGCATACATAGTAAATAATGTGATATATATCACTATATTACATTATATTAAAACCTATATAGTATTCCATGCACTTCAGTTCCAGGGGTAGTTGATTCCAACTTATCCTTCGCTATCCTCATAGTTACCATAAAAGATCCATGGATCACTTAGAAACTTGAAAAAGGGGAGCTTGAGCTTTAACTCAAATGAAAGAGTCATCTATCTTTAACAAATTGATATTCAAATTATTGCACACTTCTTCTATAGTTCCTTCCTCACTTTTGACTGCCTCATCTCCATTGTCATCAATAATTTTGTTATCGTTATTCATGACTGATGTTGTACCAGTAGTTGTACTACCAGTGGGGTAACCAATTGCAGTTGCATTTGGCTTTGTCTTGAAACACAACACTTCATTTGCTTGGTATTGGGATAGGTCGTTGGAGCAACTGTTGGATGCATAATTCAGGAACGAATTTTGTTGAAAAGGAACCTGTAGCAACCCACCTTTGTTATAAGGCACTAGTGTTGATCAGAGTGGTGTTGTTATGAGTGAAGTAGATGGGAATGTACTGAGGTCTCTGGTAGAGATGTTGTAGGTTTAGTTTGGCGGCAGTCCCGTGCAACTTATGTGTTGCTACCCTGTGCAACTTATGTACTGCTAATTTTTTTTTTTTAATTTTTCCTTTTCTTTTCTTTTCTATTCCTTTTCCTTTTTCCCCTTCTTTCCTCTCCTTCTACCTTCCCTCTTCAATCCCTACTCTAACCATTGCCGACCACTGGTGTCCGTGGCTTCCTTCCAACACTCATCCTTTTTTTTTCCCTCTTTGCTCCCACTTTCCTCTTCTCCTCCTTTTCTCTTGCCCTCCTCTACCCCTCCTTCTTCTTCCTCATTCCCCCACCGTCCTCTCTCCTTCTTCTCCATCCTACCCTTCCACTTCTTTTCCTCCCATCCCTCGTAATCCTCACCCACTCCCCTATCTGATTTGAATCAAATTTATTGAATCCGGTCCAGATCACAAATCTACAAAATGTGGAATAGAGGAGTCAGATCTGATCCAGATTGCAGTTCAAAAGATGAAGGAGAAAAGGTAGAGGCAGAGAGAGAGAGAGAGGTAGTGCCAAGTGAGGATCCGCAATCTAGTTAGTCAAGAATAAAAGGGACGCGAGTGCAGAATATTTAGCCAAGGAGAGCTTGCTTCATAAACCAAGAGTGGAATAGTTGCTGTCTCGAGTGGATTAGCTCAGGAAATTTTTTTAATTATGATGTAATTAGGGTATCGACTCCTGCTTAGTTTTTGTGTAATGGGCCTTTAGGCCTCCAATGTATCCAAATAAAAATAGATAAATAAACCTACATACAAGACAAGCAAGCAAAATAGAAATAAACACATTAACATGACGCAAATATATTAAACAAACTTGCATATATGTATATATATATGTTTCTCTTTCTCTCCCTATTTCTCTCTAAAAATATATGGACAATAATAATATTTCCGATTATATGAACACGACTACTAGTGAACCACCATTAGTATAGCACTTCTTGTATATTTACTTTATACTTAATTATGTATACATAGTATAATAATATGCTATATATTATATTAAAATCTATTTAGTATTCCATGAAGTTTAGTACCAAGGGTAGTTGATTCCATCCCAACCTTTGCTATCTTCAAAGTTGCCATCGAGGATCTAGGGATCATTCATAATAGTCCAAGAAACAAATATATTAAACGAACAAACATATACATACATATATGTTCTCTCTTTCTTTCCCTATACCTTTTTAAAAATATATGGACAATAATAATGTTTCTAAATATATGAAGACGGCAAACTACTAGCAAGCCGCGAGTAGTATGGCACAACATGTTTACTCACCCTATAATTAATTATATACATACGTAGTAAATAATGTGATATATATATATCACTATATTACACTATATTAAAACCTACTTAGTATTTCGTGCACTTTAGTTCCAGGGGTAGTTGATTCCAACTTAGCCTTTGCTATTCTTGTAGCTGCCATAAAAGATCCCTAGACCACTCATAGAAACTTGAAAGAGGGAAGCAACTTGAGCTTTAACCCAAATGAAAGAGTCATCTATCTCTAGCAAATTGATATTTAGATTTTTGTGCACGTCTTCCATAGTTCCTTCCTCGCTTTTGACTGCCTCATTTCCATTGTCATTAATAATGTTGTTATCGTTATTCATGACAAATGTTATACCAGCAGTTGTACTACCAGCGGGGTAACCCATTGCAGTTGCATTTGGCTTTATCTTGAAATACAATGCTTCATTTGCTTGATATTGGGGAAGATTGTTGGAGCTACTGCTGGATGCATAATTCAGAAACAAATTTTATTGAAAAGAAACTTGTCACAACCCACCTTAATTTCTGCCACCGGTGTTGAATAGAGTGGTGGTGTTGAGAGTGAAGTAGACGGAAATGTACTGAGGCCTCTAATAGAGATGTGGTAGGTTTAGTTTGGCAGCTGTCCCGTGAAACTTTTATGTTGCTGCCCCGTGCAACTTATGTGTTGCTGATTATTCATTTTTATTTTTCTTTTCCTTTCTTTTCCTTTTCATTTGCCCCCTTCTTTCCTTTTTTTATATATATATCATCTAA
The DNA here is from genome assembly GCF_003713205.1 of Coffea eugenioides. Lineage (NCBI taxonomy): Eukaryota > Viridiplantae > Streptophyta > Magnoliopsida > Gentianales > Rubiaceae > Coffea > Coffea eugenioides. The sequence continues at coordinate 36,276,037 of NC_040039.1, forward strand.
AATAATAGATTTGGATTATTGAGACTATGATAGTTCTACTTTATTTTGTTGTAGGCCTTAAAAGTTCATTGGTTACATAGTAAAAGACATGGTTGCCTATGTTACATTGTAAGGAATTAAGCAGGTACACACAGTAGAATATCCAAATGCTTTGATTCTTTTAAATATATAGAAATTCTTTTGCAGCAGTTCAAAGAAAGTGACAGTTTCATTAAAATGCTCAGTTTCAATCATTTGTGAGGAAAGCAAATTGATAGGAAGTTTGTAGGCTCAAAAGAACGAGCTAGCAGCTATTTAGGCCTTGGCTTTTGATAAGATGGAGTTTTGTTCCAAAATCGCAGGGCTAGGTAATTATTTTAAATTTTTTTTAAAATATTGATCAACACTATACTCATGCTTGATGCTTAACAAACTTAATTTTTCTGATGCAGGACCAAGTCCAAGAATACTGAGATGGAATGTGAGAGGTTAAAGCAAGAGTGCGAATCTCTCAGTGACGAAAACTACAAGCTCAGGGAAGAAATGGCAATGGAAGGCCTTAGCAATTACTGAGAAAAGGGCATTTTCTGCTCATGGTATCCTAGATTCTATACTAGTGCTTCCAACATGTGATCGAGTAGTTCTTAACAAAACAAGACGTGCAATGTCAAAGTGGTCCAAAATCCCAAAATAAAGCATGTATAGTGTTTACAAGAATTTGGGGTTAAATATGATTGAAAGAGTTCCTTATGTCTACTGATTTTTGTGTTTTACTTTTTTGCATATATATTTTCATTGAGTGAGAAAGATCTGTCAAACTCCAAAAAGATGTAACCACAAAAAGAAATGGCAGTGATACATGAAGCAAATGTTACTCTTATAAGGCTTTTTGATGATATGTTTGAAACAAGTAATATGGGCTCATTTTTTATTCTATATCTTTATGAACAGAATACAAGAACTGTCCTTACGCTAATTAATAGTTTAGAAGTACAATTGTGTTTATAAGAAAAATGGATCTTGATTTTGAAATTTATTCTCTTCTTGTCACGCTCATTGCACGAAAATTGCTCTCCATCCACTACAAGAAAAAAGGTCATTAGTGACAACATTTCTTTGTGACGACAAAAAGTCGTCACAAAATGAGGTTGTTTAGTCACGACTTTGAAGGTTGTCACAATTGACTCAAAGCAACTGAGTTTTCAGTGACAACCTTTAATTGTCGTCACAAAACTACTTCGCGCCATGGGACTTGGAAGGCGCGAGTTTTGCGATAGTGACGACTTGATAAAAGTTGTCAGTAATTCTACCACTTTCTTTGACAACTTTTCATTGTTGTCACTGTTTATGTTTATTGACGACCAATTTTTGTCAGTAAAACTATAGTGTAGTTAGTGACAACATAAGTATCATCACTAACTTGAACATCTCTAATGCATTTATTTAATTGTGAGCCTCAATATTAATTTAATTTTTTTTAAAATTTGATGATTTATTAACTATGACTTTATTTAATTGTGAGCCTCAATATTAATTTAATTTTTTTTAAAATTTGATGATTTATTAAACTAGTCAGAGTTACTTAAATATTAATTTAATTTTTTTAAAATTTGATAATTTATTAAACTAGTCATAGTTACTCAATAAGTTTTTAACTGAAAAAAATTAATGAAAGTTTTTAATTAGAACAACTATATAAACTATTACAATTAGAACTCAAGGCCTCTAAATTCAAATACCTTAATTTTGGGTACTGTCAATGCCTCCTTGACATCTAATTGGTCGAATGTTGAAACTCATTAAGTACAAATTCATTTTGATGAAAAGCGGAATTAGTTGTGTTATATAAGTTAATTAATGAAATCAGGACTACTAATTACTGCAATTCCTTCAAATTTAATGTTGATTTGCTAAAAGTCAAAACGAATACATATTTTTCTTACAAATCAATACGTATACTATAGTTTCGTGCAAGTTTACATTCATGATTCTTCAATATAAAACATCTAAAAAAATATAGTACTATTAGACAAAACTAACAAAATTTTCTAGAAACTGATAGAAAGTTCTTAACACATAATTAAGATTTTTCTTTTTTCATGTTTAAAAATAATGAATTATTTCTTAAAATAATATGAAAGTAGATTCCCGATCTAGTATACTTAATTAAAATGTTTAATTTAATACAAAGAAAATAACCTTTCTTTGAGAATCTAAATAAAAAGATAAAACTAAAAATTGGATCAAATTTTTCGTTCAAAATGAAAAAGAAACAGCGGGAATTGAAAATTGGTGGAGGCATTCTTTAAAAAGCAAATTTCAAAATGAAAGAGTACAAGTCTACCACTTTTGGGCTAAGTCTGATACACTTCTAATTCTCACATTTTCACTCGCTGGCCTTCTCACTGTCTCTCTCGGTCTCTCTCTCACTTCGACCCCTCTCAATTTCTTTCTCACTAATGCTCGAGCATTCCTCCTTATTGGGCTACTGATTTTGATATGTTTCCTCAGAGCATGTGCTGTAAAAAGGCAAGTTTCTCTCTTCTTGCTTAGTAATCAATTTCCCCCAATTTTTATTGACCCGATTTTGTGTTCCCAACATTCAATTTTTGGGTAAATTCTCTTCTTCTCTATCATTTGTCTAGTTTCCCCAAAGTTTCTTACCCTAATTAACAATCACCATCATTTGCAATCACCTTTTCTACCCTACTTAGATGATCAATTGTTTCAATTTCTCCCCAAATTTTATTGCCCTAATTTTTTTAAAAAAAAAATTTCTGCCCGGACAAGGAGGGCATCCCCCGGACCAGCAGCACCTCATCTTCACTGGCAAGCAGCTCGAGGACAGCCGCACCCTAGTCGACTACAACATCCAGAAGGAGTCAGCCCTCCACCTCGACGACGGTGGCGCCAAGAAGCGCAAGAAGAACACCTGCACCAAGCCGGCGGTGACTGAGGGAAATTCTCCCCCCCCCTTTTTATAAACTTTATTGTTACTAGTCTAATTGAACATTAGCAGCATGTTCTTATTTTGAAGATTTTGTTCTTTATTGGGTTTGATATATTATTCTCTGAAACCGTTGGATTTTGCTTTCTAAAAAAATTTAGATTGTATGTTTCTTTAAGATTTTATCAAATTCTTGGTTATTCTATTTTCAAGCGCTTGGTTTATTTTATTTTTTGGTTTTAATTTCACATTAAACTGCAAAGCGTCCCCTTTTCAGCAATTCCTGGTATGTGTTCAAAGCGTCCCCTTTTCAGTTTTACTTAAAGCGTCTACAAATCATCATTGTGGTGTTGTTTGTAGAGCTAAATGCATTACAATTAAGGTAGTATTGTGGTGTTGTTTGTAGAGCTAAATGCATTACAATTAAGGTAGTAAGAGTAAATTCTACAGATTTGAATGCTTTTCAAAAGCAACATTTTTTTCACTTCAAAATTCAACTCGTTTAGATCCATGCACTTAGTCTGGTTCAAAAGCAGCCTTGAATGTTTCTTGAATTGAGGTGATTGAAATATGTCTGTCAAGACTTCAAGCTCTTTCCTAATGTTTTCCTGTTGGAAGTGCTCTATCTTTGTGTAAATGTGCACACTCACAAATCGACTCTCATTTCCTTTGTTTCCATTTATTTATTTTTTTAGAAACCTGGACAAGTTGCTCCAAATCATTGCATTTGTACTTTGCCTTAAAAGCTGTATATTAGCTATGGATGTAGTCCTGCAAGTTGAGATACTGTAGACTTTTTTTTTCTGCTAACTTATAAATTCATTCTAGAACACAAACCTCTAAGGTTGCATCTCAAGTCTAAGGTGTTGCATCTGGTGACTGAGAAATCTGGTGATAGAGTTCTAAGGCTGCATCTCAAGTCTACTTAAGGACTTGTACTAGTATCATTTTGGAAGAGCTTGGTAAGAGGACCAAAACTCATCAATTAGTTTTGATGTGAAAAAAGATCTTCCTCCGTAAAAATTCATGAACTAGGAATGTTATTAGAACAGCATGGACAGCTTCTTATGGTATGTTTTGAGAGTCCATGATTCTCCAGAATATACTTGTTAGCCTTACTTGTGCTGAATTTCACATGTTTCACTATTTTTTAAGGGCAAAGGTGCTTTGGCCAAAATGTTTTGCTTGCAAATGTGTTGACCACATTTACTTCTCTGCCTAGTATGTTCCTTTTGTTAAGTTTACAAGGGAGAGGTCAATCCTCTTAAACAGAAACAAAACATAGGGTCGCAGCCCCTAAAATATTTGCACCACGCAATTCACTAAGTTCCTGTGGCGGTTCTGTTATAATCTGCATCCCAGATTCTTTGTTGACACTACTTTTAGCTAGCTAGTCTGCACACTTACTTCTTTCTCCAAACATGTTGTAGCCAGGATTCCCGATCCCTGCTTAAAACATTCCTGATCTGACATATTAGATTGTATAGTGGTGAGTCCTGTCCTGCTCCTTGTATTAGTTCGAAAGCTGCCTTGCAATTCGTGTCCAGAATCACTCTTCTTTCTCCAGAGTTCCAAGCCATTTTTATCCTTTTGAGTACTCCCCACAGCTCTGCTAAGTGCTATCATATTATCTATTAGCCCAATATTCACTATAAAACCTGTTTTCCATCTCCCCCAGCTATCTATATGTCCCTTTTCAAATTAATATGGCTTTGCCTCTTCTACTTGGAATAATGCTAAATTGAGAAGTGTACATCTTGCCACAGTTAATTGCTAATTATTGATAGTTTCACGTCTTACATGGTAGTTTGTTCTCCATATAGCATTATTTTATACTGTATAATCACAAACTTTTTGCTGGATGTAGGTTGGATTTTCTGTTAACGGAGTAATAATACTAACTTTTATGTGGGTTTTGAAGGCATTCCTTGAGGTAATACCTTTTCTTTTCACATGAATGGTTCCCATTTTTGGTGCCATTCTTGAAGTAAATTTCACTGTGAATGTTTTGCAATGTCCCGCCACTTGCCTAACTCACTAGTTTGATTGGAATACAATATTAAGGGGTGCTGGTTTTCTATGGAATTAATGTACCATGACAAACAGCAAAAGTAATTTCAAAGATCTAGAACAAGAAAGTTGTTATTTGCTTTTAAATGGCAAAGAAACATTCTAGTTATGTTGGTACACATTGGTCCTACTTGACACCTTATATCATGATCGACATTACTTTGGTTATCATACTTGACACCTTGTATCCTCTGTGATGCATTAGTTTGGATTGTTTTGGTTTAGTTTAGTTTAGTTTATTTGAATGTTTTAGCTAAGCAAGTGAACTGAAGTTGCTTTTCCTAGTATCTAATTTCCTTCAACATTAGTTATACTATCTAATTTCTGGCGGACAGATAATGTCTTTTGTTAATTCGTTTGTCTGCAAGATGAATTAATATGCACAAGAGGCAAAAGAGGAAGAGATTTCATCTCATCTAGAGGTGGTAAATGGGGCATAATTTTCTCTGGAAGGTTGTAATCTATAACACCCAATACTGATTGGTTGAGTTTAAAGTCATAAATTCAAATAGATCGCCATGGTAGAGTATTAAAGGGAAGTTGAACATTCACGAGCAAAACTTTTGAATTTAATAATTTGCATCGTTAAAGCTACACCTAGCATCAAATTGGAAATTTATAGCTAAGGATTGGCAATGTAGGAGGGATAATTTATGAAAATTTGGACAGAATGTGATATTCCTCCCCCTTCAACTTCCTTAGTTCGTATAAATGTGGATAATTTATTAGTGATGCACGTTATATGCACGTAATATATTTAGAGCCTTCAATTCTTTCTCATTCAAGTTGTATTTTTTTAGGGTTAATTACATTTACCTCTCTTGAGGTTTAACCAAACTACCTAATAGTCCTGGTAATTTGGATAAATAACATATACCTTCCTTGGCAATAACTCTGTTAGCATCCTACTGTTAACTATGGTCAAATGGCTATATTATCCTCCATACAAATGCTTTAATAAAAAACTTTAAAAAAAATGCAAAACAAAAAAACAAAACATAAATAAAATACAATCCTTGTGTAGCGTAGAAATTTAATAAAAATAGGTAATCAAAAAAATCATCAGATAAAGGTAAATGAAGAAAGAAACAGTTGGACCTCATCCATAATCTCCATCCTCTCCATTCTCAATTGCTATCTTTTTTCTACTGCCGTAAATGCCCCCACTGCCATCTCTTTCACGTACCACTGATTTGGGTTTTTAAAACTTTCCTACTTCCACCTTCATCTGTATGCACCTTCTCCATTTGAAAGCTAATTAGAAAAAAAAAATATCTATTGGATTTGCCACAAATTTGAGATCTAATGGCTAAAAAACTTGTTCATGCTCATACTCTAGATTGTACAATCTATGATATTTGTAGTCGAATTCCTCTATTTATTTTAATAGTTGGGGTGGATCTAAAATTGGACTATGTTCCTAATAAGCATTGCGTATTTATCGGATTGATGAACTTTAGATGGAAAGTTCATAGGACTGTGGTAGCCTTTTGACGGGTTTTTATTATAAGTGCAAGTTTAATTCCGATTTTATATCCGTTTGTCTGCAAGTATACAGGTCAATCAAGTAGTATAGGGTATGTATCGGGTCAATCCCATGAGAAGCAATGTCTACCAGTACTAGGTCCTTATTTCCTCTATTATTTAGACTTATAATGAGATTGAGCAGAAAAATTATATTTGCTACTGTCTATAATCTGATTTAATAAATGCAAGATACAATTGGAGAAAATTCACTAAAGACTTGAATCCAGGGATATAGATTCCACTTATGACACAAAAGATCCAATTAAATGAATTTAACACTTGCTACTACTCTTGTTTAACCAGATATTCATTTCCAAAATTGCCAAAATCTCATTCTCATGATAATAATGGTCTAGAACAACCTAGTTTTCCCTAATCTCTTGGTGAATAACTAAAACTGCTCTTGTTCATGCATGAAATGTAGATTTAATCCACTTGAATATATTTCTATTCTCATGAACCTACAACTCAAGCTCTACTCATGTTATTCCATTGTGATTACCAATTCTCATTGAGTAATAACAACTATAAACCTGCTATTTATGATCAAACAATAACAAGTAATCAAAATGCACAAGAAGACAAGTTAATACAAGGTACAACAAGTGTAAATCTCATTCAATTCATATCACTTTCATCTACTCCCTAGATATAGAAATTTAGCTACTCATGGATGATATAATCAAACTAATAACTTCATTAATGGAAAACATGACAAGTTACAAGTATAAGAAGGATAAAGAAAAGCTTAGCCAAGTTAATGATGAAACCATCCAAATTCTGCTATGACTTGCACTAGATGATTACAAGATGAAGCCTCCAAGTGCACTTTTGCAAGTTTTTTTTCTAGCTAGAGAAAAATGTCTACTAGAAAGAATGCTAGCTACGTATGATGATCTCCCACCTCTCTTTGGTTGCTCTGCATAAAAGCTGGTGGAAAGTTCTCTTTTTCTCCCCTCATGATTCCAAAATCCCAAATTTGTTAAGAAAGTCAAAAGAAATGTTGTTTTGACTTGACAATAAATCATATTGTCCTTCTTTTTGTTTCAGAAACATGTGCCACCGAATTTTCTCACCAAAGATAGCTGGAAAGTAGTGTGAAAAGTAAGAAAATTGGTTGTGCCACTTGCAGAGGAGAGATGCAGATCCGAGCCCTAGATCCGAGGGGTTCAATACGATCCGAGCTCGGATCATGGCTGATCCGAGGCCTATCTCAAATGGATCCGAGGTCGGTTCGAGTGACCTCGGATCCACTACTCCAGAAATACAGACGAAGGCTCGAATCACTCTTGTTACACATGGATCCGAGCTCTGATCCTTGTGATCAATTTCCAGTTTTTCAATTCCTTCCATTTTTCTTCATTTTTGCTCCTAATTTCTTTTGTACTTTATCCTCCAAATGATCCTTGCTTTTCTTTATCTCGTACATGAATTTCACATATCAATATCCTTCAAAATATCACAGATTTAAAGCATTAATCCACTCATTTAGCAAGTTTTGATTACTCAAACAACACTTAAGCAATTTGTACCAAAAGGAGTTCCAATATGGCTTTAATCCTCTCAAAACATACCAAAAGTTTATGCCAAATTTGTACAAAATGTACATTAAATATTCACTTATCAAATTCCCCCACACTTGAATCATTGCTTGTCCTCAAGCAATTCACATATAATCAACTACAATGATTCAAGAGGTGAAACAATACATGTACTTTTGTCAAATTTAATTCCTCATGACTTGAAAATCAATTATTATGCCATTGTTCAAATTGCACTAAATACTGATAATATCAAGTAAAGGAGAGATAATTATACCCTAATTTAACAACTTAAACTTAATCTCTCACTCTAACCTAATTTTACAAGCAAGCAAACCACATAGTCAATTTATAGCCTTCCTCCTCCCATAACCATTTTTTTTCAAAATTTAACAACTAAGAGGGACTTATTGTTTTTACTTAAATAGTAAAATTGGTTTTTGACGCGAAGATCGACACTTTTAGGTGAAAATCCTCGATTACTCAACATTTCACTTATTTAAGTTGTTATCCATACTCTTAACTCAAGTACCTTTTTACGCGAAAATTGACATTTGTAGATGCCAACCCCCAGTTACTCGGCACGAGTATTATTGGAGTAGAACAAATATTATTATTATTATTATTATTATTATTATTATTATTATTATTATTATTATTATTATTATTATTATTATTATATTTTAACATAATAACTAGATATTCCCTCATTGAAAATCTATAAGAATAATTAAAAGAAGAGTATGGTTTCTTATTGACTATATCAATCACTTACTTATAAAATGAGCAAATTATCCGGTTGGCCATTAAACTTTTGCAATCGTCGAGTTTTGGTCACTCAACTATTAAAAATCTGGTTTTGACCACTAAAGTGCATAAAAGTGAGACGCGAGGCCATTCTGTTAGATTTAGCCGTTAACTTCATCAACGTGTCTGTTCGCACAATTTTCAATACAAAAGGCAGGGACAATTTAGGGCCTGAGAGTAGCATTCACGCTACTCTCCTCACTACCCCAGCTAGTCCGCTCCCACTACCACTACTCCCCTTCTTCCTCCTACACAGAGTGGAGATCCGCCAGAGCCACCTACTACGCCGCCGCGGAACCGGGAGACCCGGCTGGTAGGGCTTGTGGTTATGGGGACCTGGAGAAAATGGGATACGGGAAAGCTACAGCTGCACTCAGTACAGTCCTGTATGAAAAGGGTCAGATCTGTGGAGCTTGCTTTCAAGTTATGTGTGTTGAGGACCTGAGATGGTGTATTCCTGGGACTTCCATTATTGTTACTGCGACTAACTTTTGTGCTCCGAATTATAGGTTTGAAGCTGATGGTGGCGGACATTGTAATTTCCCTAATGCACATTTTGTACTTCCCATTGAAGCTTTTGAGAAAATTGCCACTTGGAAAGCTTCCAATATGCCCATTCAGTATCGCAGATATTGAGTTTGTGTGCTTATTCTTTAGCTGAATTCTCCTTTTCTTTCCTGCTGTTTTTTTTTCTCTGAGCTAGAGTTACTCGTGTAATGGTATATTTGTAGCTGCATCTATTTTTCAGGCATATTCTGTAAACAATTTTTTTTAATTTTATAAATAGTTGGTAAAGTAATCTTTATTAGCTTTATACAACAAGAAGTAGAAGGTATATTTTCAACTTCCTAAATTGACCCTGCCTTTTGTATTGGAAATCGTGCAAACGGACACATCGATGAAGTTAACGGCTAAATCTAACAGAATGGCCTCGCGTCTCGCTTTTATACATTTGAGTGGTCAAAACCAGACTTTTAATAGTTGAGTGACCAAAACTCGACGATCGCAAAAGTTTAGTGGCCAACCGGATAATTTGCTCCTTATAAAATTAAGCAATGAGGAGAAATCTTATTAAACATGTAAAATTATAGGCATAATTTTCCTTACTTAACCGGATATACTTTCTAAAATGCAAAAATCCTAATTGCATAATAACCAATTCTAGGTTAAATGAGGATTAAATCTTCCCAAAATACATATAACATTTCAACAAATGGAAGAATTAGACACTTCAAGTTAGCACAATTTGGCCCATAAAAGTGCAAATATTTGAGGTGTTTTGGCTATAATGAAATATTGGAAAAATTTTGAAAAAATTTTGACAGAGTTTCCCCTTATAAATGGACAAAACTCCCTGTCAACATTCCCAATTTCAAGAAAATTATCCTCATGCTAACATTTCTATGCCATAATCAAATAAAAACATGCACTTCAAGACACAATCAAGCCATAAGACAAAGTAATCCCTGCCACACTTAAAATTCACAATGTCTGTGACGCCCCCACTTCTCCCTAAGGCGAACCAAAGGGTATCCGCGGAACGCCTGCCTAACTCTCGCCAGGACTCAAGCAATTCCATTCAACTTATAGCCGGACCACACAATACAAGCCAATAATTTAGATACAATAAATGCGGAAGTATTCAAACTTAATAATAGTCACCCATTCTCCAAACCACACGTCAGAATACAGATTACATTTTGTCCAAAGGGTCACATCACGGGGTACCTATCAGCTTGCCACCCGCACGCGGGCATCCCCTACGGAGAGTTTCGCTTCGTGATTCTTCACGAACGAGAGGGCTCGGGGCTTTTCCAGACGAAGGACTTAAGGTCCCAACTGTCGGCATATGGCTCTGATACCAACTGTGATAGTTCTCAGGGTCACATTTCCATACCAAAAGTACAATTCCAAAACCAAAGGCATAACCAAAAGTAATAACAAGCCCTAAACAAAAGTACATCAAGAGGGCTTCTCCATTTTACCTCCGAGTTCAAACCTGTTAAGGAAAACAAATCTACAGGGTGAGCAAAACGCTCGTGAGGCCAAGAACACACATGCAGACACATAGTTCAGATAACAAACCCAAATACAATTCAGGTAATAGCTTGCAAGTAATTAATAACGCCGACAAAATGTAACCAGAAACAATTCAAGGATATGGAAGCTCTCAGGAGCTAAGTTCCACATTTGCCGATGTCATTTGTATATCTCCCCGTGATGACTCTCCGTCAACCGGGTTGATATTTTCATATCCGTAGTTCACCACTTACTTCTCATCCGTCCACCATACACCACTTCGGGCCCGCACGACATTTATAAGGCGATACTTTACGAGTATGCCAAGCGAGATCTCTCAATAGATCAAGCTTATCATGTGAATCTCATGGTTCACCGAGGTTCCCGACCAAGCCCATGCCGGCTCGAGTTCCAAGGTCGGCCTATGAGTTTGGGCGTCCCCCATGTATCATGTAAATGTCGAGGAGATTCACTCCATCGACGTATGCAATCATAGCATACCATTTCATGTATTCAAGCATTTGACATGTTTAAGCAAGCATTTCAAGTCATGTAAACCAGGCAAATCATGTTAGACATGAGTCATTCGTGCCAAATGAGAACGAGTGCGATTAAGTACACACTCGACTCCATTTTTTTCAAAATCAAATAGACTAAGCATGTAATCAGGTAAGTCAAGCATGAATCAAGACTTTAGAGTTCAAGTAGGCATACACTTGACACTCACCAGTTATGCAAGTAAGTAGGTTGGAGGGAGAGTTCAAACTTCCACGGTAGGGTCCTCTTGGAGGTCCTCGTGTGTGCCTGAACATCGAATAGTAGACAATTATTATAGGTCCCCAAGTGGTGAGAAAGATTGGGCTCGGGTAAGGTTCGGAAATATTTGAAAACTTCGTTTGACTTGTTTTTGAAGTTGGATTCTCAAAAGGGTGTAGGACTTAAGTGAAAATCGGATTATTATTCTTAAAATCATTGGTTGGAATTGAGTACGAGCGCAAGGATTGCAAAACGAACGAGCGAAATCGAAGGAGGGTTGGCCACGTCACAATCCGGCCGGATATCCGGCCGGATTTCTGGCCGGATTGGAGGCAGTGGCTAACCTCCCTTTTTTTTCAAATTTGACCACCAATCCGGCCGACAATCCGTCCAGAAACTGGCCGGATTCAAGGCCGGATTCTGGTAAAATTGTTCCTTCGCGGATTTCCTCTGAAATTCCAGAATTTTCGATTTTTGGTCAAATCTTTGAAAAATCATAACTTTCTTTCTACTAATCGAAACTTGATGAATTTGGTACCGTTGGAATCGTCTTCAAAAGTACTAAAAGTCCTTAGAAGACATCATTCCATGAATCTAAGTGGATGGTATTCAAAAAATGAGCCTAAAGTTGCTGTTCTAGATTACCAGGATTGAGCCGGGGTTGGTTTTTCGCTAACTTTGGAAATTCGGCAAAAATCAGTCGTTGTAAACCGGCCCTTGAAACTTATAACTCAATTAGAAGTACAAGTAAAGTTTTGGACAGAACAAGCGGCTCAAGAATCGGAGTTTCGAGCACCCAGATATGATAGCTCAAAGTTGGGAGAAATTCAAGACTGTTACAAAATTTCCAGATTTGGTTCTGACTTTGGACCTTTCATTAAGTGTCGAATCGGACTTGGATTGACACCAAATTTTGCAGTATAATACTCCCATATGAAAGGTATCTCTCTATCAAATTTCATGGAAAAATACCCTCGGAAGGGTGGTCATTCAATCAACCAAAGTTTGGAAAAATCCTTAAGGCAATCTGTCCAAAACTAAGGTTTTCAAAAACGAGGCAGTTGCCGTGTATTGATCATAACTCCCTCAATTTAACTCAGAATTGGAAATGGTTGATAGTGTTAGAAAATAGATTCATAGGGCTACAACTTCACAGAAGAAATCGTTTTAAGTTTCAGCATGAAACTGGTTCAAAATCAAGCCTAAATTTGCAGCATCATCAAATCATTTCGGCAGAACGGAGAAACAGGACAGTCGACTTCAGATGAATGGTGTGGCTCACACACACGAAACCAGAAGGTCCATTATACACCGTTGAAAACATGGGAACGTCTAGTTTCAAATGCCACTAACGGCACTTGATTTCGACATTGGAGTACGGAGTTATGGACGAAATACAAACACTGGTCTGGATTACGGCGAAACCGTTTTCCAGATTACTAGTTTTTGAAATAAATTCGTTTGATCAACCAAAACTCAATATTTTCCAACGAAATTTTGTACACAACTTCTGCAACATGTAATCAACATAATCAGGCCATTAAATCCTCAGTTTCTGCATTAAAATGACCGAACAGAACAGGGGTAAAATGGGAACTTTTTACTTCAAGAGTTCAACAACGTTTCTGTCCACAATACACCTTTAATCTACTTCCTTAAGCTCTAATTCAGCAATAAAACCATCATCAAACATCATCACAGCCATCAACCCAAAGTGGGAGTTCATAGAGCCCACGTTTCCAACAATACAAGCTACTAAAGTGAAGATTCCAACTCAAATGTATAGATCAACTTCCATAAGACAAGTTCAAGGTGCTTGACTAGTACCTACTTTGATGACTGGTTTGGACAGATTTTTCGGCCCCTTTGAAGCTTGAAGAAACCGTGGATAGCTCCTTCCTTTTGCAGCTAAGTTGCCGTCCAAGTGAAAAGCTAAATGAATGTGGAGATTGGTAAGAATCTATGGAAGTTTTGGTAAGGATTTGGATGAGTTTTGGAAGAAAGAAATGGTGAAGCCTCGGTTGTCTCTTGCTGTCTAGCCGTCCATGAAGCTTTGCAGAAATGAAATGAGATTGAAATGAAGCTGCGGTTTTGAAGCCTTTGCGTACGAAAGACGCTTGACGTCAAATCTTTTAATACGTCAAATCAATTATAACTAGTACCCTACGCGCGCGTTTTGTGTTCGATTTCTCTTACGTTTGTTGCACTAGTGCACTAAACCTCTAGGGTACTTACATTTATATAAATATTATCCATTCTTAATTGTCCCAAAATAATGGTCCAAAGTCCCTCAATTAAGCGCGCACGTGCAAACACGTATTTCTAATTTAGGCGCAATAAAAATTGAAACCTTTGAAAAATTCTTATAACGATTGTACCACTAGCTATCACTTGTATAATTAAACCTAAAATTGTCTATTTTAGGACCATTGTATAGGTCTCAAATTTTGAGTTTATTGTACTCCCAATTGGCTAAAGTGTTTAGACACGTTTTCACTTTTTCACTAAACAAGTTTCTAAGAAAATAATTTTTGAAACGAGATACTTTAAAAATATAACGAAACTACAAAACCATGTACTTAGGTCTAATAAGGATAGAAAATAATATTCGGGGCAAAAATCCAAATAGATAATTAATTGAGCCAAAATTAGGGGTTTTAACAATAATAATTTTACGAGTCCTCACGTGAATTGAGTATTAGTTCCTCCATTAACCTTTCTTAATCTATTATTGATCGTTCTTAATTCTTCAATATTAATACACTCCCTATTCAAGTATAGCCTAGAAAAACATGCACCCGTCGTTCCGGACTAATCAAATTTTCGAAAAGCGAATTTTTCAACAAAACGCTTTAAAATTATAAAGAGGCGTCATTCCATATAAATGGATTTAAAATGGTCGAAATAAATAATTCGAAGAAAATGAGTGAATAATCATTTAAATATTCCAATAATATTCTATAAAAATAAGAAAATTTTCGGGTTCTCACAATGTCCTCATTGTGAAAGAAGGAAAAAGAAACTAGTACTCCCCTATAAAGACTACATGATCATTTTGGCTTTCTTTCACTCCTTCAATTGCTTGCTCCTTGTCTTTTTCACCACCTGAATTTCCAAAATTAGGTCCCTCAACTGTTTTACCACTTCTAAGAGTGATTGCATTGACATGCTCTCTCGGATTCACTTCGATTTTACTCGGCAATTCACCAGAGTTTCTGTTGTTAATCACATTGGCAATTTGACCAATTTGAACCTCCAAGTTTCTATACATCCCAGTCAATTGGTCCAACCGCCCCTCAACTCTCTCGAATCTATCCAAAGTCACCTCAGCAAGCTTTTCCACTGCAATCTCCCAACCTGGTTTAGTTTCCAATTGTGGTTGCCTTGGTTGGAATCCCGGCTGATTGGTTGGCCTTGGTTGATTGCTTTGGTCTTTCCATCCAAAATTTGGATGATTTCTCCACCCCGAATTATAAGTGTTCGAGTAGGGGTTATTTTGAGCATTACGATTGTAATTGTTGACAAATTGTACCTGCTTAGAATCAACACATTCATTAGCATCATGTTCACCCTCCACATATAGAGCAACAAGCTACATGTGCATTAGATGAACTTGGACCAACTCTACCTTATCTACTTAGCAATTTCATCACATTATTCATTTGAGCACTCAACATATTGAGAGTGTCAATTTCTATCATACCTGCGTGACGTCTTATATTACCTCTTTCATTGGTCCATTGGTAGTTATTTGAGGCCATTTCTTCTATCAAATTCTGAGCTTTATGGGGTGATTTACCCATTAAAACTCCACCTGCAGCTGCATCAATCATAGCTTTAGTAGAAAAAGATAAATCATTATAGAAGGTTTTATGATTAACCAATCGGGCAGTCCATGATGTGGTCATTTCCGTAGCAAATCTCTAAACCTTTCCCATGCTTCATATAATGATTCACCTTCCAATTGGCTAAAACTAGTAATATCCATTTTTAACTTAGCAGTCTTCCCCCGCGGAAAATACTTATTCAAGAATGCTATTGATAAATCATCCCATGTGGTGAAAGTGTTAGGAGCATGAGAGTGTAACCAAATTTTAGCCTTATCTCTTAATGAAAATGGGAACAATCTTAGCCTTATAGCATCATCACTAACTCCATTCATTTTAATTGTATCACATATTTCCAAGAATGTAGCTAAGTGTGAGTTAGGATCTTCTACTGCATTACCTCCAAATTGAGATTGTTGAACCATTTGGATAACTGATGGTTTAATCTCAAAATTATTAGCATTTACCGTAGGCCTTGCTATGCTTGTTTGAGATCTTTGTGTCCCCGGTAGAGCAAAATCTCGTAGAGCTCACCTATTTGCTTCGTTTTCTGTCATCTC